>NC_135222.1:20298081-20550581 GCF_052324685.1 Brachyhypopomus gauderio | reverse complement strand
ATGTTGCTCCCAAAAAGGTTTTATGTGTCACGCCTATAGGAGGATGTTCTCATGGAGAATAATGTCTCTTCCGTTCTCTGCTCAAGTACAAGGCTGAATAGAGACAGTAGGTGTGGTTGGGTGTGATGGCTAGTGGGGGTGGGGGGGGGGTTGGATGGGGCATCCACAATTAGGGTCTTTATTTGGGGAGGTTCCCGCCTTTGAGTGTGAGTCAAGCGATGTTTACATCAAGCTGAAGATGAGGAACGAGATAAATACATGCTTTTCCTCCACCACGAACACACACAGACGGTCACTGGTGAGGGCCGCTTTATTTACACAAACCGCGCTAATGTCGCAGGGCTAATGGCTATTTAAAGATGCTTGAAAGTGATGCAGTCCCTCGGTGACTAAACATAGTGTTTACACACGTAGCACTAAACATACCGGTCGGACCGGCTCAGGAGCAGCGAATGCCCATGGGCTGTCCGATTAGTCCCATCGTAGGGGTTTCCTGTCGCATGCGTGCCCTCTCTGCTGGGTCACCACAGGATCATGTGCACGGAGTGTCTCTCCGCACAGTGTCCGTTCTGGGCTGAGCAGGACCGCACGTCCGGACGACCTTCCAGGGGAGGCTGTTGCTGCCCTCCGAGAGCTATGAGAATATTGGACCGCTTCCAACATCAAACTTCTGGAGTGGACACAACTGCACACAGAAATTCAGAGTCAGGGGCGTTAACGTGCACAAATGCAGAGCTGTGTCGTCACATGCAGCACTCCTGACCCTGCCTCCACAGCACAGCGGGCAGAGACGAGGCAGTCACAGACGAGGCAATCACAGGTGAGGTAGTCACAGACGAGGTAGTCACAGGCGAGGTAGTCACAGGTGAGGCAGTCACAGACGAGGTAGTCACAGGCGAGGTAGTCACAGGTGAGGCAGTCACAGGTGAGGCAGTCACAGATGAGGCAGTCAAAGATGAGGTAGTCACAGACGAGGCAGTCACAGGTGAGGTAGTCACAGACGAGGTAGTCACAGGCAAGGTAGTCACATGCAAGGTAGTCACAAGCGAGGTAGTCACAGATGAGGCAGTCACTGGCGAGGTAGTCACAGGCAAGGTATTCACATGTGAGTTAGTCACAGGCGAGGTAATCACAGATGAGGCAATCACAGGTGAGGTAGTCACAGACGAGGTAGTCACAGGTGAGGCAGTCACAGACGAGGTAGTCACAGGCAAGGTAGTCACAGGTGAGGCAGTCACAGGTGAGGTAGTCACAGACGAGGCAGTCACAGGTGAGGTAGTCACAGACGAGGTAGTCACAGGCAAGGTAGTCACATGCAAGGTAGTCACAAGCGAGGTAGTCACAGATGAGGCAGTCACAGGCGAGGTAGTCACAGGCAAGGTATTCACATGTGAGGTAGTCACAGGCAAGGTAATCACAGATGAGGCAGTCACAGGCAAGGTAGTCACATGCAAAGTAGTCACAGACGAGGTAGTCACAGGCGATGTAGTCACATGTGAGGTAGTCACAGGCGAGGTAATCACAGATGAGGCAGTCACAGGCGAGGTAGTCACAGACGAGGTAGTCACAAGCGAGGTAGTCACAGACGAGGTAGTCACAGGCGAGGTAGTCACAGATGAGGTAGTCACAGGCGAGGCAGTTACAGGTGAGGCAGTCACAGGTGAGGCAGTCACAGGCGAGGTAGTCACTGACGAAGTAGTCACAGGTGAGGCAGTCACAGGCGAGGTAGTCACAGGTGAGGTAGTCACAGACGAGGTGATCAGCGGCAAGGTGATCAGAGGCGAGGTGTTCAGAGGTGAGGTAGTCACAGGCGAGGCAGTTACAGGTGAGGCACAGGTGAGGCAGTCACAGGCGAGGCAGTTACAGGCGAGGTAGTCACAGGTGAGGCAGTCACAGGCGAGGTAGTCACAGACGAGGTGATCAGAGGCAAGATGATCAGAAGCTAGGCGGTCAGAGGCGAGGTGATCAGAGGCGAGGTGTTCAGAGGTGAGGCAGTCAGAGGCGAGGCGGGTCACAGGTGAGGTGTTTAGAGGCGAGGAGGTCAGAGGTGAGGGCGGTCAGAGCCGAGGAGGTCAGAGGCGAGGCATTCAGAGGCGAGGCATTCAGAGGCGAGGTGATCAGAGCGGAGGGTGTTCAGAGGCGAGCCGGTCCAGGTGCCAGCAGCTCTGCCGTTTCCCTTGTCGGTGCTTAGCTGAGAGCTCGTGATTTTCAGCTCAACCGCTGCTTATGTCTGACCAAAGGACTAAATAGTAACACCTGCTGGAAGCCACAAAGCTGTGTCCCACGGACAACACACAAACAAAGGCAATGCACGGAGCAGAGGGCGTCTGCCAGACATGAAAGACAACAGCAAGGAGGGCCTTTCTTCTTTTGATGAAAAAACAAGAATCAGCAAAACGGAGACCAAGCGACCCGTCATGTCGTGGCATCGTTCAAAAGCCACACCTGTTGTGTGCGGCGGCCGTCTCTCCTCTCCTGCCACACCGAGACGAAACAACGCGGCCCGTAAGGGGGGGGTGGTGGTGGTGGTGGGGGGGGAGGCGGTGGTGGGGGGGTGGACTCAAAACTTCAAACGCTCGGCTGGTTTTTCTGCTCCTACAGCCACGCCCAGCTTAGAACACCGTGTTTGATGCCCATGTCTAGTGGTAAGGACAGGTTGCTATCAGTGTACATCAAAACCTCACTTAACCTGTGGGTGATACATCTGGGCCACCTGCCAGTCAAGTATCCACTCTCTGATTTTGCAGACATTTTGGAACCGGTAACAGGGACCCGGTCTCCCGTTGCTGGGTTGCGCAACCTGTTACCCTAAAATTTTGAGGATGTAACACACAGCCCCTGCAGCCGTGGCCTCTGAAGGACAGCTGGCCATGGGGGCAGATATCTCCGCAGGGGTGAGTGTCCAGCTGCACCCCACGGAGTCTCGGCGGGATTATATTTAACCGTCTCCCTTCTGGTCCGTGTCTCTGAGGGCTCCAGTGAAGAGCAGGAGTGGCTCTCTCTCCTGCACACATCCAGCCGGGGGCCCCCCAGGCCCGCTCGGGGGGGAGGAGGAGGGGGGCAACCACAGCGGGTCCCGCTCAGTGCAGCGAGGGACAGACATTTTGACTGGTCGACTAGATATCTGCGATTGCTAAGGCACACTTGTGGGATCGATGGCGTGTCATGTCGCAGACACGGAAAGAGCGCTTGCATAGGTGTGACAACCACACAAAGGGCGGCTCACGGCACTAATCCATACAGCGCTGAAACAAGCAGGGAGCGTAACTACAGCTCTGAAACAAGCAGGGAGCGTAACTACAGCGCTGAAACAAGCAGGGAGCGTAACTACTGCTCTGAAACAAGCAGGGAGCGTAACCACAGCTCTGAAACAAGCAGGGAGCGTAACTACAGCTCTGAAACAAGCAGGGAGCGTAACTACAGCTCTGAAACAGGCAGGGAGCGTAACTACAGCTCTGAAACAAGCAGGGAGCATAACTACAGCTCTGAAACAAGCAGGGAGCGTAACTACAGCGCTGAAACAAGCAGGGAGCGTAACTACAGCTCTGAAACAAGCAGGGAGTGTAACTACAGCTCTGAAACAAGCAGGGAGCGTAACTACTGCTCTGAAACAAGCAGGGAGCGTAACTACAGCTCTGAAACAAGCAGGGAGCGTAACTACAGCTCTAAAACAAGCAGGGAGCGTAACTACAGCTCAAACAAGCAGGGAGCGTAACTACAGCTCTGAAACAAGCAGGGAGCGTAACTACAGCTCTGTAACAAGCAGGGAGCGTAACTACAGCTCTGAAACAAGCAGGGAGCGGTAACTACAGCTCTGAAACAAGCAGGGAGCGTAACTACAGCGCTGAAACAAGCAGGGAGCGTAACTACAGCTGTGAAACAAGCAGGGAGCGTAACTACAGCGCTGAAACAAGCAGGGAGCGTAACTACAGCTCTGTAACAAGCAGGGAGCGTAACTACAGCTCTGAAACAAGCAGGGAGCGTAACTACAGCTCTGAAACAAGCAGGGAGTGTAACTACAGCTCTGTAACAAGCAGGGAGCGTAACTACTAGCTCTGAAACAAGCAGGGAGCGTAACTACAGCTCGGCACAGGATGTAAACAAACACGGAGAGCTGGAACTTTTAGGTCTATTTCTGTGGCCATGGAATTGTTAAGTGAGGCATTTAGCATCATGTGTAGCAGATATTAAGACAGTTCCAAGATTAGAAACTGGGTCAGACATTGGCAGAGATCAAGGGTACGAGCTGATCAGATACTTGCGATAAGACGACCAATTCGGGCTTTTCACGTAAACTTCATAGAGTCCCAGGAATGTGATACTATCGGAACAGGCATGGCCCTTTGTGACTAAATGTCGTGTGACTAGAGAGGCACAAAACATGTCATCATGTCACTGCTGGAAAGAGCACAGCGTCACAGAGCACACCTTTAAACGGTGACGTGTGAGGAATGTACAGGGTAATGGTACGATGGTCACACAGACACACACCTCCCCTTCTTGCCTGATGTAATTGTGTGTGTGTGTACCCCAGCAGTAGAGGGGAGTGTTTTGGAGGGGAGATGAGGGCATGAGGGTGGAGGGGGTGGGGGAGGTGAAGGGAGGGTGTAGGAGGTGGAGGGGGTGGAGGAGGTGGAGAGGGTGGAGAGGGTGGAGGGGGTGGAGGGGGTGGAGAGGGTGGAGGGGGTGGAGAGGGTGGAGGGAGGTGGAGAGGGTGGAGGAGGTGGAGGAGGTGGAGAGGGTGGAGGAGTGGAGGAGGTGGAGGGGGGTGGAGGGGGGTGGAGAGGGTGGAGGGGGGTGGAGAGGGTGGAGTAGGTGGAGGGGGTGGAGGAGGCGAAGGAGGTGGAGGAGGTGGAGGGGGTGGAGAAGGTGGAGGTGTGGAGGGGGTGGAGAGGGTGGAGGAGGTGGAGGGGGTGGAGGAGGCGAAGGAGGTGGAGGAGGTGAAGGAGGTGGAGGAGGTGGAGGGGGTGGAGGAAGTGGAGGGGGTGGAGGGGGGTGGAGGAGGTGGGGTGGGTGGAGGAGGTGGAGGAGGTGGAGGGGGTGGAGGAGGTGGGAGGGGGTGGAGAGGGTGGAGGAGGTGTGAGGGGGTGGAGGAGGCGAAGGAGGTGGAGGAGGTGAAGGAGGGTGGAGGAGGTGGAGGGGGGTGGAGGAAGTGGAGGGGGTGGAGGGGGTGGAGGAGGTGGGGTGGGTGGAGGAGGTGGAGGGGGGTGGAGGAGGTGGAGGAGGTGGAGGAGGTGGGAGGAGGTGGTGGGGGTGGAGGGGGGTGGAGAGGGTGGAGGAGGTGGATGAGGGTGGAGGAGGTGGAGGAGGTGGAGGGGGTGGAGGGGGTGGAGGAGGTGGAGGGGGGTGGAGGAGGTGGAGGGAGGTGGAGGAGGTGGTGGGGGTGGAGGGGGTGGGAGGGTGGAGGAGGTGGAGGGGGTGGGAGGAGGTGGAGGAGGTGGAGGGGTGGAGGAGGAGGAGGGGGTGGAGAAGGTGGAGGTGTGGAGGGGGTGGAGTGGGTGGAGGAGGTGGAGGGGTGGTGGAGGAGGCGAAGGAGGTGTGGAGGGGGTGGAGAGGGTGGAGGAGGTGGAGGGGGTGGAGGAGGCGAAGGAGGTGGAGGAGGTGAAGGAGTGGAGGAGGTGGAGGGGGTGGAGGAAGTGGAGGGGGTGGAGGGGGTGGAGGAGGTGGGGTGGGTGGAGGAGGTGGAGGGGGGGTGGAGGGAGGGGTGGAGGAGGTGGAGAGGGGTGGAGGAGGTGGAGGAGGTGGAGGGGGTGGAGAGGGTGGAGGAGGTGGAGAGGGTGGAGGAGGTGGAGGAGGTGGAGGTGGTGGTGGTGGGTGGAGGGGTGGAGAGGGTGGAGGAGGTGGAGGGGGTGGAGGAGGTGGAGGAGGTGGAGGGGGTGGAGGAGGTGGAGGGGGTGGAGAAGGTGGAGGTGTGGAGGGGGGTGGAGAGGGTGGAGGAGGTGGAGGGGGTGGATGGGGTGGAGAGGGTGGAGGAGGTGGAGGGGGTGGAGGAGGTGGAGGAGGTGGAGAGGTGGTGGGGGTGGAGGGGGGTGGAGAGGGTGGAGGAGGTGAGGGGGTGGAGGAGGTGGAGGAGGTGGAGGGGGGTGGAGGAGGTCCCCTTGCTCACTTTGGTATTGCGGTGTCTGAAGGGGTTCCGCTTGCCCTTAGGGAGGGAAATTAATTTGTAGACTGAACGCGCTCCCGCACACACTTTGAAAACTGGAGTGGGCCTGGCACAGGCAATGGGCCCAAGGTTATCGCCAGTCCCCCAGCAACCAGCTCCCAGCAACCAGTTCCCCCAGCAACCAGTTCCCCCAGCAACCAACCCCCCATCAGCCAGCTCCTTAAGGCACCAAGAATCCCCAGACGGGCAAAACTCAGCCTGTTCCCTAAGATCTTATCCAGGAGTTAGATGCATGAACCTACCATTTCCCTGTCTCTCTCTCTCTCTGTCTCTCTGTCTGTCTCTGTCACATTGTCTTTCTCTCTCTCTGTCTGACTTTCTCCCTGTCTCTCTCCATCATTCTCTGTCTCTCTCTCTGTCTCTGTCTTTCTTTGCCTCTCTGTCTCTCTCTCTCACTGTCTCTCTCTTGCTTCTCTCTCCTGTCTGTTTTTCTCTCTCTGTCTCTCTCTGTCTCTTTCTCTTTCTGTCTCTCTGTCTCACTCTGTCTCTTTCTCTGTCTCTCTCCATCTCTTTCTCTCTGTGTCTCTGTCTGTCTCTCTCTCACTGTCTGTCACTCTGTCTGTGTCCTTTTCTCCCTCCCAGCTCCCTCAGTCCAAAATAAAAGGCCACATTCATGTTATGTGTTTCAAAAATTCTCACTGCCTCCATTGCAGAGCTTTGATTCCTCTCCTCCCCTCTCCTCCCCCAACTCCTTCTCTTCTCTCCCACCTCCTCCTCTCCTCTCCCTCTCCTCCCCCTCTCCTCCCCTCTTCTCCCTTCTCCTCCTCCTCTCCTCCCCCTCTCCTCCCCCTCTCCTCCCCTCTTCTCCCTTCTCCTCCTCTCCTCCCCCTCTCCTCCCCTGCATAGCTTTCCTTTTTTGTCGGGCCTCTACCATGTCAGCCACTGATGTCCCACCCAAACTTTTTCTCTCTTTTTTTGTCCCCCCCCCCCCCCCCCCCCCCCTTTTGATTCCTTTTTGATCCAGGGCTACCTGCATGGCCCCAGCTAAAGACAGGGGACAGAGAGACGAAGAGGGAGGGGACGTAGCGTTGACACACAAAACCCGCCATTCTCAGTTTTCAAATGTCTCATTGAGGCTCTCGCCGGCTTTGATATTTTAAGTAGGTATCACAACAAAGGGGCAACAAATGGCTGGAAAGGTAATGCAGAATATTAAGGCGGCTAATGGCCCCAGCCCTCTGGAGTGGATCTGGTCCAAAAGGGAAACCATGTCCCACGAGTCCTATTCCATTACTAAGGGGCGGGCCCACCTGCCTGATCATGGCCGCCGGACCTGCGCAGGCTCTGGACCGTCGTGGCTCTCACAGCGGTGCACCGTGTTGGGGTCCGTGGTTCACCAAGCCTGGTGCTGCCCAGCGAGGTGTGATATCACTGTTCACTATCGCTATTCTTAGACCTGGATGTTTTTTTTTCCCAGATGTAATGATTAAATTCAGGTTATTAAATTACGCGATCTAGGACAACATATTATGTTATCACCTCTGTGCACACGACTTCCTCATTCTATGCTGTGTTCAATAGTAACTCAACATGTTGGTTTACCATTAGTACAATAACCATTAGAAGTGTCTTTCTGATCCACTGATCCACTGGTCCTGTTTCAATAGTAGCCTTTACAGACTGATGTTTTATTAGGGGTTATACATGCAGTCATGCATTGTGAGAGAAGCTCATTTTAGCACTTGTATAGGAGATGAAGCATCTCCAGGCACGGGGCTCCTTGAGATGCCCACAGGCAGACGTGTGTATGGCCTCCACAGCCCTGGTCTCCACACATCTCGGGCTGCTTCGCTTCAGTTGCTATCCAGCCATCCTTACACTTCTCCCGCGCATACCACGTACGTGCCAGGCAGGGCCTGGATAAGTCTGGATGTTCTCCTGTGCTCTGTTCCCCCTGGAGTTCAGCACCAGTCCTCCGCTCACAGTCCGATCGTCCCGGGTTTCTCCAGACCCAGAGACTCCCCGGGTCCAAACCTCCTGCCACACTCCCGTTCGCCGGTGTGAAGAGCAGACGCCCACGCGATATGGGAATGGAGTCTTCAAACAGGATGTCCCAGACTTTATTGGGGCATACGAAGCATTACAGCATCACACTTCCTCATGAGGAGGGATTAGTAGCACATGGCTCACTGAGCAGACCTCTGGTTCCCATTACCCACCACCACCGGCCTCGCCCGGCAACTCCTTTCTGCTGGAGAAAAGCATTAGTGTGTAGTGTGTGTGTATGCATGTGTGTGTTTGTGTGTTTGTGTGTGTATACATGTGTATGTGTTATATGTGTGTGTGTGTGTGTGTAGCAGACGGGAGTTTGTGGGCTGTGGGGTGCGGGGTGGTCCTGTTTTGGAGTCATGGGGGAGGTGTACAAAATGGTGTCCAAAATGGCACTGACAAAGGAAAAAAAATCTGGTTTTGGTTTATGTTTTCATTGTTTTTTGGAAAGCAAAAGTGTGACATAGCCAGCGAGTGCCAGTGCTGGTGTCTTAAACACAATGGAAGGGGCCCTCAGACGTCGCACAGTGTTGCCATTGTTACTGGACGTATCTTGTGGAGAGCAGAGTTGTGTTTTCCTGAGCTGGAGGAGGCCGGGGCAGACGGATAAGTTCTAAACAAACATGGTATTGAAGAGGTTCTTGATGTTTTAAAGTGAAGTGACAGGCCTGGAACAAGAGCCAGACCGAGTGATGTTAACACCCCAGAGCCAGGAACTGCGTCGAGATCTGGAGGGCACGAGACACCAACTTGTTGTGCTTGTAACACAGTGAGGAGCGCAGACCTGTCCCGTCTGGGGTGTCTGTTTTTTTGGGATGTACCAACAACACTTAACCTCCTTTACTTTTTCTGATGTTAACAAAGGCTCCACGCCTCCTCTGGCCTTGTTGTCAAAAAGAAAAGGGGCGATAAGTAAGCACCCGTTACCACCCCCCCCCCCCCCCCCCCCCCCCCCACTGTGGATGGGCTGAGGTCCCACATAGCCACCGCCCCACCCTGCAGAACCACTCTACTGACACTTTTAAGTACCAATCATTTTTGGATCCTCCCTGCAAAAGATTAATCAGCTCCGACGCGGCTTGAGTGACGAGCGTCCAGGGAGGGCGGCCGACACACACACACACACACACACACAACAAAGGGAGGGCGGCCGATGGAAAACATTAGCATTGCTGTGGTTTCCAGCACTTACTGTTTATCGGCGAGCTTCCTCAGACAGGCTGCTGAGTTTAACGCTTCGCTTGCTGTGCTCTCCCTCACACACACACACACACACACACACAGCAAATGCAAAAACATTACATCCCAAAAGGCATTTAGCAGCCATGTTACACACGCTCGGGATCCGTGATGCTACTTAATTCTTTGATCCTAAACTAATCTGACCTTATAATTCAACAGTTGCTGTCCTGTCAGAAGCTTGTGGGCAACATGTCTAACATGGCTAGCTTTTAGGTTAGCATGTGCTGAAGAATGCACGCATGGACACATATTCTAGGGTTACCACCCAGCATGTCAAAAGTATCAGAGAGCTCCCCCCCCACCTTGAAACCAGAGAGCAAGGCCAATGCCCTCTAACTTTACAGTCTGCAGCTCCGTAACACCTGTTCTCAGTCTGACTGACAAACAATTGTGTCATTATTCACGGCCCAAAAAGGCACCCTAGCCACCCCCCCAACCCCTGTGCACTAGTCTAACCCCCCCCCTCCCATCCCGCACAACACTCCCTCCCCCATAGCCAGCTCCCATGGTCTAACCCAGGGGTTATAGACATGAACACATGGCTTTGATTTACCTATTTGTTGATTGATTGTTTACACAAAGTTGGATGCAAAGTAGCATGACTAAAGGTGTTATGGAAACGACAGTTTCATGTGTCATGTTTTAGCATCACATACTCTGTTAAGATAATGGATGAATTGCTTGCAGAACACTATTTGCACCAAATAGTTTTCTAAATAACAACAGAAAATACAAGGGCGAAATAAAGAAAAAAATTTAATAAAAAATTACAGAGTCATCCCAGTCTAGCTCTGTGATTTAGGTCGGAGTTCAACTTTTGCCTTTACCTAAGAATCAAGCAACACAGCAATACACCACAACACAAAACAAATGATGTATTTCTTCGGCCTGTGAACAGGTTGGGAAAACTAGGATGGATGGGGGTGTTCAATGAAGTCAAAGTCCACAGCGTGCTTTTTGTCAATGAATTAATGCAGCAACATTGGCTATTCTTTTGCCTTTGACAAGTGGCTATGTCTCCTACAAGAGTTCGAGGTCAAGTCTTTGTTAAAAAGTGAATTCAATGTTAATCCTAATCCCCTCTTCAAAGCCAACATTCAGGCCAGCGTGGACGTGAAGCCCTCAGCTGGAGTAGCTGCCCCAGACCTCCAGTTGCAGCCCAAGGAAATGCATGCTCAGCTCTGGAACCAGTGATTAATATTTCATTAGGGTCCATCATTTATCCAAGCCACACGTCTACATATGTGGGGAACGGATGGTGCTCGAACAGGCCATGTTAGAAGCAGAACCATCCAAGGTGTAGATGATTAGCCTTGGCAAATGTGTCCCAACCATCACTGTATGAACACAAAAACAGTACAAGCTTCCTAAGGCGATGGACACGTAGCTTGCCACATGTTTTTGAGTCTTACGCATATACTGTGAAGTTCAGTGTGTTGCCTACGTAAGAGAAAAACATGCGTCCCATGGAGAAATCATCACCAGTTTACCATCGAACAAATGTGAGTATGTATATCTGTGTGTTTCTAATCATAATCTGGGATTCATTAGCAGGTAGTATCAATAATGTGTCTCACCTTTTCTATATAAAAACATGGTGAGTAATTATTAGTCTTATCCACTAGTGTGAGGCCAGTGCAAGGAGGCAGGGCAACGCTGGTGTTGGGGGCGGGACATAGTAGGAGCTTTGGGGGTGGGGCATAGTGGGGGCGGGGTCAGTCCAACGCAGGGCCACATATCATCAGCGCTCGTAATGAGATATCAGCAGAAGGTACATCCTGTTAAACGCACATCTCCCAGGGTTCCTTGGGGCTCTGGCTGTGATATTTCATGACATCACGGTATGTGGCCAACTGCATGCAGCAGAGGAATGCTCACACTGCCATCCTGGGTCAAAGGTGACAGGCTGGGTAAAACACTGATTTGTCACTCATGTGATGACGGATTTTCGAAACAGACACAGACATGTTCAAAGATTGGTCAGTAATCCCTCTGGCCGTGCCTAACACCAATAACAGATGCCTTACCTGAATCACAGCATGCTATACATGTTATATGTGCTATACATGCTATACAAGCTATACATGCTATATGAGCTATACACAGGGTTGCCAACTTTTGACGTTCGCTTGGAGTGAGATTTTAACCTGGAGCCGGTGGCGAGTGTATTTTGTTGAGCGGGGGGGGGGGGGGGGGTGGGGGGGGGGTGGGGGGGGGTGGCGAACGAAAGTTGTTGGAGGGGGGGGGGGTGGCGAACGTAAAATGGACACAGATTCAGTGTTATATCGCCGGTGGATGGCGCCAGAGCTAGCGAACTAGTAACGTATTGAATCATATATGTGGATCTGAGGTAAATAAACTGGATATTTTTTTCCGGCGTGAGATATCGGAAGTGTGGCGTGAGAGCGTGTGAAAACGTTCAAATGCGTGTGTCTCACGCTCAATGCGTGAGAGTTGGCAACCCTGCTATACATGCTATACAAGCTATACATGCTATACAAGATAAACAAGAAAAAGTGAAAATATGTGTCACCATATTCTATCATTCATTGTCAGATACTTTTTAGTTTCCTTTACTGTCTGTCAGGAACTATGCTGAAATTGTTTGCATCAAGAAAGTCACATAATTAAGAGCATCCCTTTCTTTTTAAAAAGCTGTAATTGAAGTGGGTGGCCAGTGTCTGCAGGTCTGTTTTTAAAATGTTTTTTTTTTTTTCCGACTTCCCAGGCACAAAACAGTCAAGCTGAAGCACGTGTCTTCCACTGTCAGGCCTCAGATCAAACGGCACGTGTTAGCATAGCTGGACCTCGTTGGACCCTTGAAAGACATCAGCAAACAGCACCACAGCGATGGCCGTCTGTCAGCAGCCTAGTTTACCCCTCTGTGGTTTGCAAGCTCTCCCTGATCATGAAAACCAGCCAGCCATGCGGGAGTCTCCTGTCTGGGGAGTGTGCCGCGATGACAACTAGCCATGTCCACGTGTACGGAGACGTGTGGAAGGCCCACGTGTCGACCCGTGACACGTCAGAGTGTTGTGGGTCACACTCGGGCCTCGATGGGTCACTGTGTGCTCTGTCGTCGTGTCTGGTGGACCGCGTGTTGATGTCAACACAGCCAGAGACACATTTAAAACTCAGGAGGACAGAGGAGGCCATACGGCAGCTCGGTCCATAGTTATTTCAAAATCCACGCACTCCTGTTTGTTTATTTGTCTCATTCCATGACAAATATGAAGAAAATAACTGACATATTGGAATTGGTGACTTCCAGGAAATATTGCTGTGCATAGAGAGTTTGACGCTATTGTATCTGCATCATCAGCTGTGATACAACTGAACAGTGACATCATTTCTAATAACACATCTTACAGTTCAGCGATCGCCATCTTGGAGAGTGTGTGAATGTATGTGTGTGTGTGTGTGTGTGTGTGTGTGTGTGTGTGTGTGTGTGTGTGTGTGTGTGTGTGTGTGTGTGTGTGTGCGTGTGTGTGTGCTTGAGCGAGTGTGTTTGCGAGGAGGCACACAGAACACAAAGGGAGGTCTCATAGTAAAGGCTCAGACAGGGTCCATATAAATGTCACCACACTGTTTTCAAAAGGAGTAATAAGAACAATGCAGCTCACAGCAAACAGTGCTTCACCATCCATCTCTCTCACTATCAACATGCACCTTTCACATGCAGCGGCCCCTGGTGGGCTCCCCGTCCCCTGTGTCACTGCCCTTCTATTAAAGGGAAATTAGGTGACATTGAGTTTCAAATGAATGTGTGACAGCTGCTCCGTCACTGTCGGCAGTGCAACTCTGGTTTAGGCTTCGAGGAGCATCAGAGGAGCATCAGTGGGACCCAGAGACCCATCACTCCTAGACACAGGCGGCCACAAGCCGAGTGCAGTGATGCTGTAGTGTCAGTCTGCGTGGTAGGAGACCCTGACGACAGCTGCATCTGCTCTTCTCTGCTGACCCACCACGCGGTTGCGGTGAAACCGTCCGGGCTCTCTTGGTTCCCCCCCCCCCCCCCCCCCCAGAACGTGTTAAATGCAGCAGGGAGAGATGTGTTGGAGACCACTGACCTGCTCCCACCTTCTGCCCCTGGAGTCTACTCCCCTGCCCCCTGTGCATTCAGTGTGACAGCCATTGATGTCTTATACAGTTACAGGCCACCACAATCATTTTACTGTTGGAAGATGCAGAGCACTCCGCTGTCCTCTAAAATGGTATTTGAGACCTGCAGGTAACAATCAAAGAGCTGGAGAGGCATAAGGAAACCCTCTCTGGTTTCAAGAAGTGTGGGAGAGAGAGGGGGGGCGAGGGAGAGGGGTGAGAGAGAGAGGTAGAGAGAATGATAGAGAGAGAGAGAGAGAGAGAGAGAGGAGAGATAAAGGGAGATTGAGGAGAGAAAGGTGTAGAGAGAGAGAGAAGTATAGGGGGAGAGAGGAGAAAAAGAGAAAGAGGAAAATAAGGCTTTGACTTTGCACCCAAGTGGATCACACTGGACTGTTATTGATATTTATGAAAAGTGTGTGTCATAAGTGAGATGATCTGTCTCAAGGGCACTGAAATCTGTTATGGGTGTTGTATCCAAATTGCTTCAAAGCAAATAAAAGTGTCCTCTGGCATGTTCCACCATGACAGAGAAATTGGGCGTGACCACAGAGACGAGTCCAGCCCTCCTGACTCCGCAGGCAGTGGAACCGATGAGGTGCTGTGAGGCGGCGAAGCCAATGTCTTCAATTTCTTTATCATCATTCATACTGCTCCGATGAACAGGGCATGTCAACATGCCAGGGAGCAGACTTTGTGTTGGGTCCTTCTGCCAATAAAATAAATAATGATCATTTAAAGAAATCGTTAGGAAAATGTAAACAAACAAACAAGCAAAAACTTTACTGTGATCCAAAAAAACGTTTAATCTTTATTTACAAAAACCATCACATGACTAAATAAGACCACCAAACAGACAATTACAAAACTTCATTGGAACCTCAAATACACAGCAACTTTCCTTTCCCGGTGTGTCCAAAAGGGTTAACGTTTCTCCCACACCAACCTGAGGTAATGAGGTATGACAATAAAGTGCTTGCCAATTTGTTTGCAGTGCGTTCGAACTGTACGGGAGTTCTTTCTTCGTCGCTGACAAGCAGGTGAGATCAAAGTGAGCCCGGACAAAAGGGGCTCAACAGCGATTTGTCAGGGGACGAGAGCCATTGCCGTCTGGGAAAGTGGCTGCGCCTCTACCCGGGCCCTCAGATCACTAGCGCAAAAAAAGTAACCATGCATGAGAAAAAGTACAGCAGAAAAGCTTCAGAGGTCAGTTTGATTTGGTCTGGATTATTGGTGCCTCCTTTTCTGCCCGCGTAAGAAAAAAGTACCAGCAACTATTAACCTTTGTTAATGTCCAAAGGGCTCGTTATGTGCTTGAAATTTTGAAATTTGCGGGCAATTACCAAAGGCGCTGAATATATGTTTCGAAAACATAGCCAAACTAATTGTTTTAACATGGAAAGGAGTTGTATTAATTTATTTTGATCAGGTCTTGGGAAAAGACCCAGCTGGCACACGACCGACCTTCAACGTTGAAATGTGGTTGAAATATAGTTGAAATACTGTCTGTTGTTGTTTCAACGTTGAAACAACGTTGAATCAACGTTTAATGTTAAATGGTTGCGCAAACGTTGAACTATTAACGGTGAATCAACGTTTAATGTTAAATGGTTGCGAAAACGTTGAACTATTAACGGTGAATCAACGTTTAATGTTAAATGGTTGCGCAAACGTTGAACTATTAACGGTGAATCAACGTAATATCTTCAACCTGCCTTTGTATTACCAAAAAACACATACAATAAAAAAGTACAAACAACACTTTGGCATTGGCTGAGGGTTTTGAAAGAGGTATTAATTATTATTATTAGTAGTAGTAGTAATAATAATAATAATATAATTTTTTAAAATTAATTTGTCCAAAAACGTCGTCAAAAACAGGCAGGTATTAACCAGGAAGACAACATCAGGCAATTAAACGGTTTTAAATGTTTTGAGGCAGAAACAAAACTTCGCAATGACAAATCAACAGCTTTAAAGAGAGTTTGCAGGGTAGTCGTGGCCTGGCGGTTAGGGAGCTGGTCTTGAGACCGAAGGGTCGTGGGTTCGAGTCCCAGACTTGAGGCCATGAGGTTGTGTGGTGGTACTCCGAGTTAAATGAAAGACTAAAAAAAAATAAGAGTGTTCTTTTTTCATTATGGCATACAGTTGTTTTTTTCCTCTCTCCCATGCAATTTTGAGCATCATGAACGTGAATTTTATGGTTTATTCAAGGTTGAATGTATGACGTTGAAACGACGTTGGCATATCAACGTTGATTCACCTTTCAAAATCGACACAAAATCCAACGTTGATTCAACCATCACTTTCGACGTTGATTCAACGTCGATTCAACGTTGAAATGCCTGCTGGGGAGTGTCATTAATTAAAAGAAATTGTGGAATGAATACTCGTCAGCGTGGCCAAAAATCACTGAAGGAAAAAATGGGCAATTAGCCTACTTTAGATGGGCCACTAAGATGAACTGAACTCTGGGTCAGTGATGACCCTCTAATTGAAGAGGAAGCGCGCAGTTACGATATCGCATCTCTCTCTGTCCCGTTCAGACTGCTTAAGCAGCCAGACCTCTGATTACCACGCACGCTAAAAATCAGCTCAAAGTGGGATTCCTATAAATAAATATAACAGCAAATCTAAAAGGTGGCGTATTTTTCTTTGCTTATCTACTCGTTGATATTTTGTTTCAATAGAAAACCCCAAAACAGGCAAATTATATATAATCGCAATTTAAAGATTACAATTAACCCCAGACAATGTCTTACACATGCACTCACCCTAGAAAAGAATATGTCACCCGCTAATAATGGAATAGCCTTTATTTGCTCAAATGTTAAAATGTGACATCTTAATTTTCTCTCTTTCTCTCTCTCTTTCTCTCTCTGTCCGGGACCGCGCAAAATCAGACAACTCATACTGATTATTACTGCGAGGCTTTGTGGGCGGCTGTGGGCCGTAATTAAAATACTTTTAGAAAGAAACAGCCGACCACATCTGAAATCCCACCCTCTGTCAGCATCAAACCACATCAAGATCGTCTCTCTCAGGAACGGTCACCAGAGCAGTGCATGATATACATCAGTAGGCTGATACCCTGGTGTGTAGTCTAATGTGCCCAGGGCCCGCAGCGCGCGGGAGAAGTGCGACGAATAACTTAATATGACCAAGCTCCCTCTTTTAAAACTGTGTGACAAACGGGGACGGCTGGTGATGTATGAACGAGGAAGACAAATTAAGCGCGCATTCCCTCGAGGTTTTAAAAGCTCTTGATAGCATGCGCTGGTGTTACGCCAAAGGGCAAGGAGATTTGTAGATGATGGTGCTAATTATGAGAATGGTAACCATAATGCGACCAAGATGGAAGCAATTTAGGCAGAAGTCATTTGCGCGCTACTCTTCCACCCACTGCTCGTGCACAACAGAAGCTTTGGTATTAGTTGCTGGAGACGTTTCAGACGTATTTAGAATAGCTTGAATATAGTGTAGACATATCAACGTAAATGTCATAATGCGGCTTTAATTAACGGCACGATCAAGACCTTTAGCTTCGTGTTGTAGCGACGCCGGAGGTGCGCTCTGGACAGTGTATGGGAATTAGTTCGGCACAGTCGATGGACTAGACTTCAGTTTTGGAACACACTGCCGGATTTCTTTTCCTCAGATGGCGAGGATATGCAGCACTTTTCTCTGATCCTCTTTGGACTGTCAGGAAGGACAAAACAGGTCTTAATCGGTCGATTCCCTTCAGTTATCTTTTAGCCAGTAAAAGCATCCTATATGCCCTCCCCAACAAGGCCTTTAACGAGCATGAACATCCGACAGATACTTAGCAGCGGAATGCAAAATTTCTTTAGAATTTCTTTGTAAAACGAGATGGTAAAAACGGAAGTTGTGTCAAGACAAATTACTAAGACTTGAGTGACTGACCGAGAACCGTTATTTTGAGTGGGAGGGAGCTGAGTAAATAAAAGGATGCCTTTACGCATAGTTATTTCAAAATACCAGCTAGAAAAATCGCAACAGAACAGAGATGGTTAAAATGCTTTAATGACGTAAATGTACTTTACTGTACGCAGTCGTTTAAATGTTTCGAGATACAAACGTTGACGAAAGTGTAACTTTAGTCAGAAACTGCAGAAATACAATCTAGTCAGACGCACAGCAAAACGTTCAGAAGAGTTCAGTGAGTTGTTGAATCAATGCTCCGCGAGTTATTGAATAGTGTTCAGGGAGTTGTTAAGTCATGCGTTCAGCAAAGATATCTCAGTCGGCGATGCTGCACATTTTACACGCATCTGTTTCGAATATGCACCCTGGAAAGCCACGTGCGTACACACACACACGTTAACGTCACTGTTCGATCTAGTCGCGAGCAGCGAAAATTAATTTGATAGTCGCGAGCCACAGGGCAATGCTCATGCCTCCAGACCACAGTGTATAATTTTCGGATGTATAATTGGCCTTTTGGATCTTTCAAAAGAAGAAAACTCTGCCCTCGGATGGCTCGCTTCTTTGTGATGCGGTTTTCCGCAGTAAGCCGTCGTGTGTAATGCTGTGTAATTTTATCCACGCTGCAACCTCTTGGTTCACACAAGACTGATACCTTTGCCTCCCCCTTTTCCTTTGTATCAATTGGTCGGGCCTCGGGCTATTGTTACAGGAAGGTTCTTTATTTCTGTGCACACTGTCGATCAGCGAAATCTCACGATAGCCTCCATGTGAAATCGAGGGGCTTTTTCCTCCACCTCGGGCAGATACAGTGTGCTTTGGAGAGGAGAGTGGAGCCCATGACCACCACCGAGAGGAGCCCACGCTGTTGTCACCACGCCGGCTCTAATAAATGACCAGGGCTACTCCGAAACCAGAATACCGCAGATTAAAGACAGGACACTGGGATACATAAACTTTCATATGTTCCGTGGACTGGATCGCTTCGTTTTGACTTTGCGGCACAGACAAACGTTACTTCTTTGATGGGACCCCGAGTGCCAGCTCTTTGTATTCCTGCGAGATTTTTCCGATATCCGGCCATGCCACAATGGTTATAATTCAGCTCTTGTTGTTGCTGAGTTTCTTGTATACAAGTGTGCAGGAGTCTCTGGCGGTGAGGGTGGCCGGGAGCCCGCGGGCGCCTTGTGCCGGGGGCCGGGCGTGTGACCCGAGGCAGCGGCGGGATGCCGGGGGACGCGGTGGGGTTTACGAACACCTCGGAGGAGCTCCGCGACGCAGAAAACTTTACTGCGCCACAAAATACCATTTGCAAATTCACCCAAATGGGAAAATAGACGGATCTCTTGAAGAGGACAACCCTTTCAGTAAGTATACTTGAACCCAGTTAATGTTCCTCGAACTGAAAAGCGGGAATAGCGTTGTACTTTTAAGCATTTGTTTACATCGCTTATGCGGAATGAAACTGCAAAAACTTTATTGGTAGTGTTTTCCAATAATTAGTAAATAATGGGAAAATCTGTTGTAAAACTAGAACACATACAGCTTCAGAAGTAAATTTCAGAAAATATATTCAGTTACCTTCAAAAGTCAAATAAGAAACCAAAGAAATAGCGTCGCCACTGTGTCAATAAAATGTCATATATAGACTAAGAAAAACCAAACGTAACAGCAAACGTTCTGAACAGTGACTTTGGGGAGGTGTACAAAACAGTGAAGGGAACCTGATTTCACTGACAATTTAGTTAAATGATATAGACATTTTAACAAAGTATGTTTTCAACGTGTTTTGTTTTTTGTATTATTATTTTTTTTGAGGGGGGGGGGGGGTCTTGCTCGTAATCACTTGTTTTACTTAGCCTATATTATGTCTGACATATCAAGCTAGTGACACTCGGGGGCTTGTGGTCGTTGTTTTTAGCCGATCGGTTTTTATCTCAATTCTGCAGTCATTTGTCAAGCATAGGTTTCCAATTAGCCAAATCCAACCCCCGAGAGGATGCGCATTTCCATATGAAAATAGGATTTAACAGACACTTTAACATAATGACAGAGAACGGATGTATTTATCCAATAAAAGGATGATTATTCGAGAGACTAGAATGAAGAGGACCATTAATCACTGCAAAAGACAAGAATAAACATCCACTTAAAGGCGCGTTTAGTGTTTGTGTATCTAATCTGTCAGTGTGTTTGCAACAGGATTGGCTTGTCAGGAGTTGTTCTGTAGGTCGTAACTCAATCAGTGCAGAGAGGTATAACTTGCATATAAAAATAAACACGGTAAAACCGCACTTAAAGTGATATATTATTTATTATTTTTTTCTTTTATTTATTTTGGAAAGGAGAGTAAACAATAGCGCATAATGTTCGAGGGTATAGGGAACCTTAAACGTCAAAGTCATTCGCCAGGTCTTTAGAGGCAAATCTGTTTGACCTTAGTCAAGCTTTTATCCAACTCTGTCAATCTCTCAGTAAATCGCGACTCGGTCTTTGTGTAAGACGACAAGGCACTTTTCCTGGTGATAATAGAACGAGTAATTTACAGCACTAGTTCTGTAGGCCTTTAACGAAAGAGCAAGACCGAGATATGCCCCAGGGTTTACCCACATAAAAAGATATCTCATCAGATATCTCTTTTGCACTCGTATCCACTCATCTTTACACATTTATGAAATTAAATAGGCTTTCATTAGCAATATGCAATAATACGAAGCTAAGGACCTTCTTTATTCTACGCGTGCCATGATAGTTCGATTTTGACGTTTTACGAATGACTTTCATAGTATGCTAAATGACACATTGATCTGTTCTTCTAGGTATACTGGAGATCACTGCAGTTGATGTTGGAGTGGTAGCCATCAAGGGCCTGTTCTCTGGGAGATACTTAGCAATGAATGAGAAAGGTCGGCTATATGCCTCGGTAAGGGTTACGTCACACTGGAAACCAATCTGTAGATATGGAGCAAGTAACTGGCTCAGATAACAAGAAGAGCAATTTGATTCCATGGCCACATGGTGGTGTTTTCATGCGTAACTAGTATGGCCACATAATATTGGATTAGTGAGAATGAGACACATTTTCAAAGTTTTGATCTTAAATTGAGAATAATTACTAATGCGCAGAGAATTAAACTGGTTAGAGGTTATTGTGCACGTGACTCGAGGATGTTTTGTTTGTGATTTTGTAGCTGTTTCTGCATATAATGTATCAATTTCTACAGAAATCATAGAATCAGACAAACATTTGCCTGTAAATGCTATTTTAAAAGGTGTATCATCACAGATTATGATCACTTGTGACACAGAAAGTAAAATGACTGAGTAATCTGGAAAATACTAACAAAACAAACTATGATAAGTCAATACTGACATTCAGTTCTTTGCCTTTCAGGAAGTCTTTAACAAAGAGTGTGAGTTTCTGGAGCGGATCCATGAGCTAGGGTACAACACGTACGCGTCCAGACACCATTCCACCACACAGCCACCCTCTCTAGGGCTTAGTGGAGGTGGCAGCAGCGGTAAACGCAGAGCCCTTGCCAGGAAGCAGTGGTACGTCTCCATCAACGGCAAGGGCCGGCCCAGGAGGGGCTTCAAGACAAGGAGCACTGACAAAGCTTCCCTCTTCCTGCCCCGTGTCTTGGGCAACAAGGACCACGAGATGGTGCGTCTCCTGGAGAGCAAGCAACATCAGGCGGGCTCCCACCAGGCCCGCGCCGGCCGGCCCGAGAGGAGGAGGAGACGGCACCGGGGAGCCAAGAGCCCCAGCAGAAGGGCACACACACACAGAGAGGAGCCCGAGCTCCCGAGAGAAACTTTGTCTGTCAAACATGCCAAACAAGTAAAACGAGGAAAACCTACCTTGGGGACAGACGATTTTTAAGGAGGACCTTTATCATTGTTGTGCTACTGTTTTAGATAAAGCAAAGGTCTTTTCTTTATACTGAGAGAAGGACTTCCTGCTTTATTTTTCTTTTCTTTGTGATAAAACAGCTTTTTTTGACAGTCCAAATACATTTATGTGACCAAAATGTAATACTGCTGGATGTTTCCAGACATCTGCAAAAAGTGTAATTATTGTAATATAGTTGTATACAGTCGTTCTGAACATTTTTTCATCCTTAAGCATTTTTTTTTAATGAAATTAGACATTTTGAAGGTTTGGAAGTGCTTGACAATGCCGGAGATGTGTTATGTTGTTGGACTTTATAGATAATGGTGTCCAGAAAAGCACTTTTTCAAATTAACATATAAAGTAGGAGACAACAATACACATAAAACAGATTAAAAAACATACATGTGGTAGTCTACTGTCTGCATTGAGAAGTACTTTGTATATTACTAATGTTATGCATATTTATTTTTTTCACTTGCTAAGTTATTGATGACAGTTAAAACAGTTTCAGGTGTCAAAGAATATTAATATTACTTTGTTCACAAATATTACTTTGTGAACTATTAGAATAAAACCGCATCATTTGCGATGTGAAGAGTTTAAATGGACTCTCTTGGTTGAGATCCAAAATTATTTTTCAGTTGTCTAGAAGTAAATAGACAGTCAAGTTAGTTGTAAAAGGTACTGTTTCGTATGTAATGAACACTGTAAAAAGTGACAGTAATGCTAAAGTTGTGTTATCCGCTGAAGGCTAAACATGGAGAAATGTCACCAATAAATTATACGGAAATATACATCTACATCTTGAGTGTTGCATTTAGAGTTAAATTAATTTTTGAGACCCTTCACTGAAAGGATTTCACATACCAACACAAAATACTCCCAATATTTCAAGAATAAAAATATCAAGATAATCTGGCAGCTGTTTAGATATATCAGGATATTACCATAACAGAACAACCTCTGAACGTTGAGAGGTTTGCACTGAAGAATGATTCATGTTGTCACACAGATGGATATTATAAAATGTCATTAATGGATCTAAAAAAACATATACGTGATATTCATATTTGACTGTAAGTGTTATTTCAAAATGGCAACTAAGGTTTATAGTCACAGGGGCAATATAGCATAGTTTTAGCCTAATAGCAACAGTTTTACCTGTATCTTTGTTGAGGAAAGTGAAACCATTTAGGTATTCATATTTATACAACCCAAATAGCCACAAGAATTGATTTCAGTTCTATACATTTTTTTTTTGTATAGAAATCCTTTGTGGCATTGACCTCTAAATATAACGATGGTAATAAATGAAGTAATATTGCAGGATGCGAGTCATTTTCTGTTTAGTCTGCTCGTACGTTAGATTACACAGGCGCAGAGATGCGTTTCTCCACGAAAAATTGACATTTTATCAAAGATCCGAAAAGAAATCATTTTCCGTTTTAGAAACTTCAAATCCTCACAGGACTACGCGATTGTGAGCGCTGAAGCAAGAACGGCGGTTAATGCTTCAGACATCTAAAGGAGAAAAAAGAAATGTTACTCTATACTTTTGTAACTTTCAAAGCTTCCTGCCGGTGACAATGGCATATCTCAGGGGGCACCTTGGCAGCACTGACGCCCGAGACATTCCTTCGCCTTTTTCAAAACGACTATAGCCCGAGATGCGAAAACAAGGCAATACCCCGTCAAAGGAAAAACCCCGTCATAGAAAATGCTATACTTTGCTATAGTTAGCTATGAATGCCAAACTCTAATATTACTTAAACGGTATGCGGAGCTTCAGATAAATAGAAGAAAAAAAACACCTTTGCGGGCATTGTGATCCTTACTTTCTGCACCCTAAATACCCCCTTATGTGATCAAATCTTTCCAAACATAACTTTAAATTATCAACGCCGTGGCTGCTTTTTGTTTTTGCTAAGGTTAATTTCTCTCCGTCATGAAATAAGAATTATTAGGTTTTTTAAACACAGCGTTCAGACTCATGCCCTTCAAGAGGACATTTGCGCTACCGGGAGACCCATATAACAAGAAAATATTTTAAAGATCTGTTTTCTTTAACACTTTATTATTTTGACATTTGCGTGAAATTCTATGATGTGTGTTGCAAAGTTTAAGCAAGTTTAACAAGGATGAATTAGTTCACTTATTGTAATCCTGTGCGTGGGACTGTATAGTCACAAAGTTAGTCCTGCTGTTTGATCCTTGTTCTTAATACCTTTTTAGGCACACGACGCCCGCATTAGTTCAGTGGCTTTGAACAAGTCAACAGAAGCCCAGGGGTTAATGTTCAGCGTCGCAGCCGAGCGACTTCTGATGACCTGTGCTCAATAATGAGGTGAAGAGACGGGCAGAGACGCTCATTAACGCGGTCGGCAAAAAAGGCTCCGACGGAGTCGTGTCTTTCTGCAGGTTCAGAGATTATTTTCGGCGCCTTTAAGCTTAATTTAAAAACATAAAATGCTTCTAATTACTGAAATAGGTCCTGAAATAGTCAGGATGACAAAATGGTCGTTGATTTAATTTTTGTTTACGCCACGGAACTGCGAATATCTCGCAAAAAAAAAAAACTTGTTAATTCAGTTCCGTCAATCGCTCAACTCGGTTTTTCTTTAACTGACCTAAATCACAAGGTTCAGGATAGTGCAAACAGTTCCAATTAAAATCACTACTATTCAGTCGTATTCTTCCCTGGACTGAGGGTCTCAAAGGGCCCCGGTCCTCGTGCCTATCTAATTGGTATCGTCAGGAATTTCTTTGGTACTGACCCAGTGAGGTCTGGGGGTATTGTTGGTGCAGACAGGCCTCCTACTGGCCATCTGCGTGGGACCCCCATGCGTAGCTGACCCCTGCACTGCAGAGATCATTACACCTTCCTTAGAGTTTCTACATATGCGCTCTCTCTCTCTCTCTCTGTCTCTCTCTCTCTCTCTCTCTCTCTCTCTCTCTCTCTCTCTCTCTCTCTCTCTCTCTTTCTCTCTCTCACTCTCACTCTCTCGCTCTCTCTCTCACTCGTTACATCTCAGTACTTTATTTCATCAGTGCGGGTCCGCGGTATGCAATGTGATGAATGATACATCCACCAGAAAAACGATCATTTAATTGTTGAACAATACGCTCCTCTGCATATATCATATTATCATATTATTGGGACTATTGGGATTATTGGGAAATATCATATTATCATATTATTGGGACTATTGGGGTTATTGGGAAATATGATAGAATCGACGGTTATAAGGGAGACTGAAAGTCGGATAAGAACCACAACAGGTGGGTTGCGCTTGGGCAAACTTAAATCCTCTGTTTCCTTAATAATTCAAATTAAGATCGAATCATAACAATTAGCTTAAAATTGATGTTGTATGATGAATGAAAAATGTTGTATTTGTTAAGTTTACCTCATAAACTGTTAATCGACTCTTCATTGAAGAGCTGTAACTTGGAATTTCTTTAAAATAACCCGCCACAATTAGTCTAACAGGGTAACAGGGGGCGATTATGGATTATGTCAATATGTCAATTTTATATAGGCCTATATAAACATATATATATATATATATATATATATATATATATATATATATATATATATATATATATATATATATATATATATATATATATATATATATGGCTGAAGGGAACTTCACTGACGCGTATTTGGCATTGCTGTAATTTTCAGTAGTGACCTATAGAGGGAAGCAGTGTTCATCAGATTCTGAAAAGTATTGACAATAGCGACGTTATAAAATACCACAGCTGAAGTCAAATCCGAAGTAGCATCTCTATGGATTCCAAACAGCGCGAGCAGAGGAGAGGGGCAATACGCACCAGCTGTCTTTGCAAAAGATCAAGGGGGCTACGGGGTGGGCCCCGGCGACTATGTTTGATAGTAATCTCTTTCTCAAAGATCAATGGTACAGTCTAAAAAGGGCAATATAACAGAGGCTTGCTGATTGCTATGGGTGTAATCGTGCCGAAGAAAGGCGAGTAAAACACAGAGTAACGTCAGGTTACTTTCTCAACAAACCTCAAAGATGAAATAGTAATCACAACCGCAGTGGCTCTAAAGAAAGGCTATGTTCGGATAGGTTTGCGGTATATAACGCGGTGTATTCATATTTCGATTCATTGTCGTTGTATTGCTTACGTGTTTTGTATTATACCGCGGCTACCGAAGAAAGCTGCGATCCCATTCCATAGGTCATGTAAACATAAAATAATTCCCATTACAATCGCCCAGTTTAGCACAAATATTTCACATACAAAGTGTTGGTTCATGAAACATTAAAGTTTATGATTTTATTGTGTTTACTGCATCTAACGTTTATTTATATTCTCCTTCGTGATGAATTGAATTGTAAAGTCCGATTGCAGCACCCTGGAGAGCGTCCGCGCAGAACCGTTCTTATTATATCTGAGATAGATGGGGGAATATCTGCTGATATAACCTGTAGAGCGAACACGCACATCTGACAGATACTGTTCAAGGCCATACGTTATTAAACGCACACCTAACGGACGTATATGCCATGCAAACCCTGGCCTAAAACATATGATTATTTTATGGTACGTTCTTTACAAGGTTCCGCAAGGTTTGATTCTTTTTATACCAAAACATTTCGAGAGTAATTTAGATAATAGATTAAAAGAAGTGCAGAGTAAAACAAATTATTTGCGAAACTAAAAACATTCATGTTCCTTTCTCTTTTATATAGCCTACCCAAGAAAGCATCTCAGATCAAACGTACGTATAGGAGCATTGCGACAACACGCCTATTCGATAGTATAACAATTCATTACAAACAATGAGCCATTTTGATCAGTCCCTGAACCCACATCTTGATACGAGCAAGACCAAACTACACACACACAGATCAAATGAAGCGCGCGACAAACGATGCGTTTCTGTGTGCAGAGCCCCACGTTGGAGGCAACATTAGTGAACCATGGATCGTTGGATAGGAGGGGTCGCCAAGCGACAGGCCGGACAACTTGGGCAACAGCCCGACATCTAGAGGCATTGAACATTTCGGTTTGATGTCTTGGGGGAAAAAAGAAAGGACTCCTTAGACAATGAGGTGTAGCCAAACGTGAACGTGAGAAAACGTTGTCATGCGAATCTATGTCTCAGAAGGAGTATGGGAAGAATTGCGTCGCAGGCCTATTAGACGGGAATGTCCTTAAGATTTTGTTCCTGTATGTACGGACGTATGTATGCATATATGTATGTGTGTATTCATTCATTCAATCATTCATTCATTCATTCATTCATTCGTTCGTTCATTCCAGTGAATTCAACTGTAATATGAAGATTAAGTCAGTGTCGGTGACCAAGAAACACAACCTTTTTAACATCCGCCTCTGTCCAGAGCAATAGGCAGTATCTGCTATATTACTGCTGATTGTAGCTGCTGTTACTATTGAAGTGAACACAATCAAAATCTCTCAGACCTGTGACACGTGGGCACTAAGAAGAGAAGCAGGTAAATCACACGACTCATGTCATTTGCTGAGAGTTTGAACTATGTAGTGATTCTTATTCTTAACAAACCACGGACCACGGTGGTGTTGCTAAGGATTTTGTGCCGATAAGGGTTTTGGTGTGGCGCTGTGGTTATTCGCTTTTACGTTTCGGCCGCCACACTTCCCGCGGTCCGGGTGAAAGCTCACGGTGTGCCCACACAGTGACGCACAACGTTCACCACGGGACAAACGAAATCCCTAAATGTCCCTAAATGGTCAGTTTGCAATGATTTCTCCGCTTTGGTCGTGTTATTGTTCATTTGTCAGTGACTGTAGTTAATCTAATGCATTTCTCTAGACTACAGCTCAGACTGTGACACGCAGTCACTGGGGCCACACACCAATGCGTTCTGTGTGCCGCTCAGTTCCCTGCCTGAAAACATGCACACTTGACAAGCTTTTCCCAGTCTAGTTTGTCACGGTATTGTTCTCACGGAAACCCGGTGTCACCATCTTCCTTTTTGAAACCAGTCCTCAGTTAGTATTCGAAATTGGTTGAATTCAACTTTTGTTTTTTCCTGTTATTGTTCATTTATAGAACTGTCTCCTGTCCTACATTGCTGTCTGTTAACTTAGTGACTTCCGATTTTACATCCTTCCATACATAAATTATTTGATTTCTGTCCGATAATGAAGGAAGCTTTGCACAAAGCAAACTCAACTGTAGCTGGTTGATTTTAAAGCTTTTTTTATTTTTACAAAGCATGAATAAAATATGATAAGGGTATTAGCCTATTTTACATACAATTGTCTCGTTATGTGACGAAGAGTTTTAAAATCTTAAGAAGTATGTTTGTAAACGAGCGCGCTTTGCTCAGTTATAGAAGCTATAGAAGCTTCTAAGCTATCCAAAAACTGTGAATCAAAAAAGGACATAATTTCTATAGACAGTGTTTTTGTAACGTGACACAAACGTGGTAAGTCTGTAGGCTGTGATGTTTATAAATGAGCGAGCGAAAGTCGCACACTCAAAGAAACGCACGCACGCACACTGCCTTCCTCGCTACCCACAGCCTGTACGCGCGCACATTATAAGGACTCGGTCCGCGCGGAGTGGTTCACATCGCCCCGTGATGCAGCGTGCAGAGCGTGATGTAATTTCGTTGCACATATAAATATCGTCGGCAAGGGAAACGCGGCATGGCTGAGCTGCGCTAGCGGGCACACTCAACACTTCTTAACTCGGAACCGACTTTGAAGCAGGCACGCTGGAAAGGACATACCCTTCTGAGCGCGACTTCGTGTCGCTCAACGGGGTTATCAGCAGTTTCGCATATGAGTAAGCGAGTTTGTTTTTTGGAATTGTTTTGGGGGCTCTGTCACAAAAATAGACAAAGACCATATCTTTAGTCTATTTACCTCCTTCAGACACTGACGTGTTGGTCACGAGAATGACTGTTCAACCGGCCCTCTTACCAATATTGGTCTTGGGACTAATTACAAGCTCGGTGCGCTGTGCTCCCCTACCGGGCAGGCAGAGCGGCCCCGCGGAGCGACGCTGGGAGACACTCTACACTCAATCTTTGGCTCGAATCCCCGGGGAAAGAAGGGATATTAACCGGGAGAGTGACTATCTCATGGGGATTAAACGACTGCGGCGTCTTTACTGTAATGTAGGTATTGGATTTCATCTTCAAGTATTACCCGACGGTAGGATTACTGGAGTGCACAACGAAAACAGATACAGTAAGTTTAAGCATACTTCATTTAAAAATAAACAAATAAACAAAAAACTTAAAAAACTTCATTTAATCTCCCGTTTTCGTATAACATATACGATACTTGAATTGTCTCTTTACAAACAGAATGGTCAAAATCTGGGAAACGTGAACGCCACAGAAGATGCGCAATATCAATATTAATACGTAGTTGAGAGGACTAACAAAACAACAGCATCTGAAATATAATTTCAGTTTGTTCAAAAGGGGAACACTAATAAGCTGACTAATAATACTCTGATGTGTTTGAGCTTAGAATGAGGCATTGGTTACTCTTTAAGTATTAATAGGTTACTAATGTATTCGCCGTTGACGAGTTACGTCGTTACAAAGCAGATCACATGTGGTTGGGGGGTGTACTCAACATCTGGGTTCTTGAGTGATGCGTTCTTTCCACACCCCTTACTTGACACGGGTCTGTGTAACGGGAGATTGTCCGGAACCGGGCCAATATCTAAAGCTGGTCCTAAAGTTCGGATGGAGATAAACCCATCTGTTATGGCACATTAACTCCTTGACCTTGGGCGTCTAATTAACGACCAACCCAGATATCGCGATATGTGGCAACAGGCAATGGTTATTAAAAGTATTTTTTTCTGTTCTAACATACCGCTCAGTTCTAAAATACCTGTAGTTGTCACAGTGATAGAGTAGAACTTTAGAAATGTGTGTAGTCAATATCGATACATACCCTAGAGCTGTTTTGTGTTCCCTTAGACTATTTTAAGCCATGACATAAAACTGAAGGGAGATACATTACATACGTTTTCATTACATACGCAGTAACCACACAGCACCTCTATAAACGGGACGAGGCATCGTTCTAAGGAGGACCCAGCACATCTCTATTACAAGGAAACTTGTGCCTGAATTTGAAAAAAAAAAAGACACTGAATATCATGCTTTAATAAATCTTATTGCATTAATAAACTATAATTAATCCAGGGACTGGTAAAAATAGCAAACCTTACACAAGTGTGGATGAATAATCCGTGATGGTACAAAAGGGGGAGCAGACCAATATAAGTACTTGTGAAACACAGACGGTGTCATTTCCTACTAGGATGCTCTGGAAGGCTCAATGTAAACACTCACAGAGCCATACAAATACAGCCATCCTGGATAGGCTAAAGATGTGGCTAAGGACACATGTCAAATGAGCTCGTTTGTATTCTTTGTTGTTTGTTGCAGGTCTTCTCGAGATATCTCCGGTGGAGAGGGGAGTCGTGACACTGTTTGGCGTCCGGAGCGAGTTATTCGTGGCCATGAGCAGCAAGGGGAAACTCTACGGATCTGTAAGCGCATGAAATGATTTACGACAGGTTTCCGCCTGTAGATGTTCTTATCGGTGCTCGATGACATATCACTCTTTACTAGAGCTCCAACCCTCCCCCCCCCCCCCCCCCCCACACACACACACACACACACACACCATACTGTAAAGCCACCCTGTCCCCATGCTCTGCCAGGCCCTGTCCTCGTCACATTTCAGCTCAGCGGTGGCGCGCTTCCAACGCCTAGTTGTGTTTTCATTGTGGGCCGGACAAACCCGGGACCGGTGGAGCAGTAGATCATTTAGACTGGGCATTCCATTCTTAGCATTGCCAGCCAACACATGCACCTACTGTCCTTCCCAGAGAGAAGATGAACTAGCTAAAATGGACCACCCAGATTCTGTCTCACCCACAGCCCAGCCAGCCCCAAGCGCCCCCCCCAATAATATGGCAAAATACTGACTTTCCTTCATTGGTCGAAGCTCGATCTAAAGTACAATCGTGCTTCAGACGTACCGATTCAACTTTGAGCCGATAGCCCCATACCGATATGGATACCCCCAGGTGCACAGAGGAGCTGTTTCAGTGTGGCCCGGTAATGGAGGTCAGCCGACTGCTTGATCTTCACATATTCACTCGGTTGACAATGCGATCAGAGACGTACTTAAAAGAATACGTAAAAGATTATGTAAAAGATTGTTTTGCTGAACAAATGCATCTGCAGGTTTAGGCTGCAATTCAGAATCCTAATGTCCTCATCATTCATTTCCATCTCAGGTGCAGTTCACAGATGAATGCAAATTCAAAGAAAAACTCCTGGCCAACAACTACAACGCGTACGAATCCGTAGCGTATCCAGGGATGTACATGGGACTTAGTAAGGCTGGCAAAACAAAAAAAGGAAACAGAATTTCAACAGCCATGACAGTGACACATTTCTTGCCAAGAATTTGAACAAACGAGGAAAGAAAGGGCGCTCAACCTGAGGCGGAAATACCAAACGATGCTCCTTCCACGGAGGTCACACACGAGGTTAAGTGTATCGTGTATGTGTATATTAGACTATTTATAATAGTCCATTTTATATTTCCTTTAAACTGCCTCTTTGTAAGTGTGAACACATTTAATTTATTTTTCATTTGTTTATTTATCCTATATGCTGCTATCAAGTGTTTTTAATACGTGAAATTCCTACAATGCCCAATGTATTGTTTTTTTTTTCTTTTCTTGCACTGTTTTTTGTTTTGTTGTTCTAAAATAATGTTTTGAAGGAGTGAATTCCTTCAAATTCCTGGGAAAGAAGTAAGTAAGTCTTAGCTCTAAGTGTCTGAACTCGTGAAATTGTATCAACCCCAACGGTATTACGCACTGGAGCAATTGTCCAATGTCCACCCTCCTTTGTGCAGGACTGGGGTCTAAATGAAGCAGTATCGGTTTACTCTCGGTAACTGAAAGTGCGCCGTTGAAGTCCTACCCCATATCTGTTTTTAGCTCTGGTGGGGCTGGGGGTGTGGGGGTATGGGGGGTGGGGGTGGTCTTTGAACTCTGAACTTATCTGTAGTCAATCCTTGTCAGATCTATAAGGCTCTGGATAGAGAAAGCCATCTTCTTGACATTACACAAGCAAAAAGTACATGTATTAAAACACGATTACACGCTGATATGAAAGACAGATACAATATCCAAACTCCTTTATAAACACATGTTTTATGATGCAGCTTTAGTCTTTTCCTATGGTACATAGAAGGGCAATGTGGCATGATCAAAGATCAGTATTTGTATAAATTGGTAACACGTAATGACAGGATCAGTTGAGTCTAGGGCTAGGGGGTGTGGACTTACTTGAGGCTATTAATGTTTTTTTTTTCTCTTTTATACAACTTTGACAATAAGGTAAAATGATCTGTCTGCCTTCCAGTCATTGTCTACCTCATTATGTTTTCGTTTGACGGTCTACTGTTCTCAGTTCTGCTGACAGCGAATGTTTCCCGTAGCGTGCCTTAACGCGGGCTGGCTCGTAGCATCGCTGCTCACCGAAGTCCTGGCCGCCCCTGCATCCTGGTTGTGCCTTGTCACGTTTGAGCTATCTTTACCCTGTGATTTACTTTTGGAAAGGATAATCATGGTGGAAATATTTGAAGACAGCTGTTAGTCTGCACTATACGCTCACCAGTAACCCTATATTTGTCTTTAGATATTTTGTAAATATAATATGCTGTAATTAGTGAAGTACCAAGAAGGTGTTTTTTAGCCAGGTATTCCACTTTGTTTAATATGGTAGGCTTTCCTTTTACATGGGGAGAGGTTTGTCAAATCCATTTAGAACCCTTTTCCAACTGACCGAGAAATATCTCAAACCAAGCATTCCTTATTGTTAATATTTGTTACAGGTACAAATTAACGTAAACATTTTAGAGATATTTTTTATTTAGTCTACCAACATAATACAAAGAGAATGTTGACAGGTGGATGGATGGATGCACAGTGGTTATCGTAACTAAGTTTCACCAAACATCTCAACAGACAACCATGTCAATATCAGAAATCATTGCAACACAGCCATATTTTAGGAATAAATTGAATGATCATTTTAGGAATGATTTGAGAAACTTTTTTATGCATTGCTGTTCTTCCAACTTTCCATTGCTAGCTCATGTTTTGATTCTGGATGTGCACAGTTGTCGATCTAATTTGATTTACTTAAGATGATGTTAGAGTTGTCCTGTCTCTCTCATTATATCTGCCGTTTTTACAGCTGTGACAAACTTCTTTCCAAATTGAGCTGTTTTGCATGAGCGTGGATGTTCCTCGCCATTGGTTAGATGGTCTCTGGAGGCAAATAGCTTCTATGATCCTCATCACCACGTGGAACCGATACAAATCAGTGGAGTGGATTTGCTTAAGCAAAAATCTGCAGTGTCAACATGCACATGTGGTCTGATGATATAGAGAAAGACAGAGTGCATCACCACTTCAACACTGTGCCCCTCAGCAGCGAGATCTCTGTCTGTTTCTGAGTTTGTATTCTAAAAAATGGACAGTGTGGAAATAAACTGTTGATTCTGTCCTCATGGTTACCTTATGGTTATTCATCCATCTACCTGCAGGTTGTTTCAGCATCTCAGATTGAGCTACTGGACCGACTGTCCTGCGGTGGTACATTGTGGGTCTTGATGCCATTTACCAAATATTGTCTGTAGTTTTATACAGGTCCAAACATTGTAATGTATGTGCCGTGCACATGACAATGCCCTAACTTAAGTGGAAGTTAATAAAGCTCTGAACAAATCTGAGCTGTGTTTTCTCAGTTCCTCCCTTTAGCTACAGAGGAATGCCGTGCAGGGCCTTAACCTGCTCAAACCACATCCATGGCTGTCCTGCCGCGGTCTGGCCAGCCGTAGTCACGCGCCCTGGCCTTCAGTTCCTCTCCCTGCTGGAGCCGAAACACTCGCCAGAAAACCTCCAAGTGTAACTTTAGAAAAAAAAGAAAGCCTTCTGTTCGGAGCGTCTAAATATACGCTCACAGAATCTGCATCTGGTGCTGCCAGACTACGCGTGGGCCCGGAGCTCCGCGCCCCACATTTCTGCAGGGTCGAGCCTGCCGAGTCGTGGCCCGCCTATGGTTCACGCTCAGCGAGGGCCTGGAGTGCAGACTGGGTGGTGTGGGCAGGCCCGAGAGCTGAGTGGTTCCTCCTGGGAGTGGAGTGCTCCCTGCCCTGCGACGGGGTAAGCCTCTCGCGCTACACCCCTCTCGGGAAGGGTGGGGGGGGAGGGTTGGTGGTGGGTGGTGTTGGAGGAAGGCAGCCGCTGCCCTTCTAGGCATGCGTTTCTCCGAAAGGGGAGCAGGTTTAAAAGCAGAGAGGGGCCTTCCCTCTGAACGTTGACTAATGAGGGGGTATCTCCGGCTGGCTTGTGTGTCACCACATCATGTTACCACAGTGACTTCTATTAACACTATTTTATTAACATTCAGATTGTCTTTTAATTTTTTCATAGGTCAGATTAAAGTTGTTTATAATAGTTTACTCTAAAAGCATTAAGGCTATGAGGCAGATGTCACACCTGTCATGAGATTTACAGCTCAATTGTCTCCTTGATCGGGGGGGATTTCAGCACCAGTGAGTATGAGCTGGCAGGCTTGCTTCTGTTTATGTAGCTCAGCATCAAGAAATCCCTGCAAAGCTGCAAAGTCTGTCTGTCATGTTAATGTCGTCTCTCTGAAATCTAACTGTCATGTTAATGTCAGGTCTGGCCACCAAATGGACAACCAAAATAGACGTATGGTCATCGCTTCTCAGACAGTGGACTCGTACGTGAACTACTGTGATATAAATCCCCCCAGCTTGTGTTGAAAAGTAAACTGTAGTATGTCTGAAATGGGTGTTTAACGATTACATGACCATAAAAACTGAGGTCACTGAGGTCAGTGTTTATTTCTGTGAATAAACATTCTGTGAATGTGAATCTTTGGTTGACAAAAGTTTTTTTTTTTTTTTTTTACCAAATCTTTGTTGCCAAATTTCTTAACACTCCTCTGGTAGATGCAGCTTGAATTCATTGCAGACGAGGAATATGAGTTCTATACAAATAACCATCTCATCACAAACAAGAGGGCAGGCAGAAGGAGACAGGTGTGGTCACTTAATACGCCAGTATTCCTGGCCATGAGCTGCGGCGATGTGCAGCACTGTCATTGCCTGAAAGAATGACGGCTTTCTGCTCCAATAAACAGAATGAATGAGGGCTGTAAAGGCCCCCTTTAAAATAGCCTCCCTGCCCCACCTACCTGCGTCAGGGTCATTGTCTCCACCAAATAAACATTACTCCACCTCTCAAGTGCCTCCTCTCCATTAAACGGTTTGCTCTTAAAACTATCTTTATATCATAACAGCCCTTTCAAGCCCGCCGGCACAAAGACATCACAGAGCAGGCTGACACCCTAACAGCTCACAACAACACAGTCGCTGACAGGAAGCGTATTGGCTGGTATTGACTGACCATTGGTGGGTGCTCTGGGCAAACAGGCCAGACACTTGTGGGCTTCAGGGGATACATAGAGAAGGAAAGACTGGAGAACGAAACTCACCCACAGAGCTCCGCGTGGTTTTACTACGCCTCTGTATTCGTGACACACTAACAAACATGGCAGGTAACGTGGTAGAGTTGAAGGGTCTCACTTTTGAGATCTTCTCCACACCACACTCGAATAAATGAAGAGTAATTCTAGCTCAGCTTTCTCTGACAGTAATATGGAGCATAAGCTTTTGTAACTTTAAAGGTTTTTTTTAATCAATTGTTAACATAGTTAATTTTCAATAAACAATGAATAATCAAAGTCATTGACAGTCAAAGGGGTTTATACATTAATGAGCTACATCCACAGAATTCTTCGTTCTTTTCTGTCACAGTTGTGGAATGTGTCCAAGTAACGAACCTTTACGAACCTTTAGTCTCAGGTCTAACACTTCTTCCACCAAAGTCATTTTTACCTCACTCTGTGTGTGTATGTACTTGCTGGCAGTATGATTCATTCACTGTATATGGATTTCATGTTGATTATATATATTATTTTTTTCATTTCCAACAGTTTGATCATTCTACTCATTGCTGCAAGCATTAAATGTATTTTGGGATTTGGGATGTGATAAATATAAAATGTCTATGGATCGTACTGTGTTGTTCCTAAATTTATCTTAGTTCATGTAGGTTCCAGTCTCCACCTGTGGGCGAACTCAATTGCTGGATTGGTTTTCCGATTGTGGATCATTTCCGATCCCTGGATAAAAATAGGAGAGACATAAGAGCAAAACCCTCATCTCAGTAAGGGAAGTGGCATTTTTATTGCATTGCAACTGAGGTCCATGTCAATCCTTGACATTGAAATAAAGAGTTTTCTATAGTGATGTGTCTCTGGCATATCACACATTCCTACAGCGAACCGCTGAACTGTCAGCCTTTTCCTGGCCCATTAAGTGATCATAACGACTATTACATATGTATGGAATAAGGCAGTAATTAAATGTAATAACATGTAATTAAACACACATTAATGTTGGGTCCTAAACCCATGAAGTTGCAAACAAACACACATCTGCAGACACAGATACAGACACACAAACACACGTGTGCAGACACAGATACAGACACACAAACACACATGTGTAGACACAGATACAGACACACAAACACACATCTGTAGACACAGATACAGACACACAAACACACATGTGCAGACACAGATACAGACACACAAACACACATGTGCAGACACAGATACAGACACACAAACACACATGTGTAGACACAGATACAGACACACAAACACACGTGTGCAGACACAGATACAGACACACAAACACACGTGTGCAGACACAGATACAGACACACAAACACACGTGTGCAGACACAGATACAGACACACAAACACACGTGTGCAGACAGATACAGACACACAAACACACATGTGTAGACACAGATACAGACACACAAACACACATCTGTAGACACAGATACAGACACACAAACACACGTGTGCAGACACAGATACAGACACACAAACACACATGTGCAGACACAGATACAGACACACAAACACACATGTGCAGACACAGATACAGACACACAAACACACGTGTGCAGACACAGATACAGACACACAAACACACGTGTGCAGACACAGATACAGACACACACAAACACACATCTGTAGACACAGATACAGACACACAAACACACGTGTGCAGACACAGATAAAGACACACACAAACACACGTGTGCAGACACAGATAAAGACACACAAACACACGTGTGTAGACACAGATACAGACACACACAAACACACATGTGCAGACACAGATAAAGACACACACAAACACACATGTGCAGACACAGATACAGACACACAAACACACGTCGTATGCAGACACAGATAAAGACACACACAAACACACATGTGCAGACACAGATACAGACACACAAACACACGTGTGCAGACACAGACACACAAACACACGTGTGCAGACACAGATACAGACACACAAACACACGTGTGCAGACACAGATAAAGACACACAAACACACGTGTGTAGACACAGATACAGACACACACAAACACACGTGTGCAGACACAGATAAAGACACACACAAACACACATGTGCAGACACAGATACAGACACACAAACACACGTGTGCAGACACAGATAAAGACACACAAACACACGTGTGCAGACAGATAGACACACACAAACACACATGTGCAGACACAGATACAGACACACAAACACACTTGTGCAGACACAGATAAAGACACACACAAACACACGTGTGCAGACACAGATACAGACACACAAACACTTGTGCAGACACAGATAAAGACACACACAAACACACTTGTGCAGACACAGATAAAGACACGCACACAAACACACATGTGTAGACACAGATACAGACACGCACACAAACACACATGTGCAGACACAGATTCAGACACACACAAACACACGTATGTAGACACAGATATAGACATACACACATGTGCAGACACAGATACAGACACACACAAACACACACATGCAGACACAGATAAAGACACACACAAACACACATGTGCAGACACAGATACAGACACAGACAAACACACACACATGTAGACACAGATACAGACACACACAAACACACACATGCAGACACAGATACAGACACACACAAACACACATGTGCAGACACAGATACAGACACAGACAAACACACACACATGTGCAGACACAGATACACACATACATACACACACAAACACATACACACACACACACACACACACACACACACACACACACACACACACACACACACACACACACACACACACACACACACACACACCAGCACATGGAACAACAAACCTGTTTTTATGGCTACATTTAAACACTAAAGGACTAAAACAGTTCACAGCTCATCTTTGATAGTCATCAACTCAATTTTCATCATTCGAAACAGACCAAAGAGTCACTGCAAAGTTATTTAGCTGACAGGAAAATAATGACAATGTGGTTAGCACAACCAAGTTTTTTTTTTCTGAGGTAATGAATTTGTGATAGAAAAAAAAGCAACAAGCACAACAGACTAGTATTTAATTGGGGGATGGGCTGAGCTGTGCTGAAGCAAATCAACCTCGTGCCAGAATTCAAATCTCCACACCTGGCGCTGATGGAGCACCTGCACCACCCTTGAATGACTTCACCCAGGCAGCACCAGAACCCGCCATGAACTCAGCGCCTCTCCACACACTTACACAGACCGCCACTGGTCATCACCAACAACGCTGCGTCATTTGTACCATAACAGGTCTGGCCAGAAAACGTGCCGCTTCGTGCGGAATTACTGTCAGTAGCATCTGTGTCTGATTTTGAGGTGATCCTAAAGTAATATATTGTTGAATGTGAATGTCTGAAGGGTCCATCCTTGTTTTAGTTTGTTCAGCCAGCGTGCACCATGCAGGTGTGTGTGTTGGCTGCTCTTCACACTGAGGTGTGTTTTTGCGTGTTTCTGCGGTCGGAGAGCAGAAAGAGGCCCATGCCTGCGGCAGCTCGGCCCCAGGGTTGTAGTTAGAGTGCTCGGGGCCCACGTTCCCTTTGTAAGGCCAGCTGCGAGGTGTCTGGGATCCTCCAGATGTTTGCCCATAAAGACAAGGTACTTCAAACGGCTGTGAACATCCACTCCCTCTGCCTTTCCACCATGTTCGGAGGTGTATGCTAGGGCATTAGTGTAAGGGAAATTACATGTACCTTTACCCTCTAATCACGCAGCCCACTGGCCAGCGTGGCGTGGTTTGCAGGGGTCGGGGTTCAAGGCTGCCTGCCGTCCTCCACACGACATCTCCAGGCAGTCAGGAGATCCCTGGGCCCCCTAGAAGGCAGAGCTTTCCCTTGGGAACTTGAACTTGACTCTGACGTCCCCTGGTTAACGACAAACACCCATCAGAGCGTTTGGCCAAAATGCACCACAGCACATGTAAACCTTTGAGGTAATTATCACACATGATCAAGTGCTCAGCAAACAATTTACATGCGATGGAAAGATGATGAATACTTCTTCAATTATTCTGTCATCACTTCTCTATTTATTTACTAAATCATCATGCCGACTTTACAGCATGGGATTGGTCAAAGACATTAAATACACTTCTGGTTTGACTTGAAGTAAGTCGGTGCATAAGCCCAAGAGAAATTAAGACATTAAAAGCTCTCCAAACGTGGCAGTAATCCTCAAAGCCATTAGCACGGGCCCTTTCAAGAGCAGGAGAGGGGACTTCACGTGTTTTTAATCAAACAACGCCAACAAAGTGGATCATGGCGCACCACGGAGCAACAGACTCTGCAGTCAAAACACGTCTTTCAGCTTCAAAGTGGATGGCGAGCGCCTGCATACACAGCCCTTATGATGCTGGGTGAGGAACAGACAAGCAAATCAGAACCTCAATCGGTCCCGAGGCATAACAGCACGCACATGCTGTCTGCTGAATTTGCATATGGCTCTAGTCACAGTGGACTCGGAGGTATGGCAGAAAGAATACGCTTGTGCCTAATGCCATTAAATCAGTATTTACTTAGATTCAGATTCCTATTAGGTAATATGTCACTGAAGACATGGAGCTAGCTGTGGTCTTGGGTTGACTGCATCTCTGTCATTACACAATACAACATTGTGTGATTTATAAGTAATTTTTCCACATGTACAATAGAGAAGACAAACGTGTCTCTTATGCTACACGAGGGACGTTTGTCCCAGAATTCTACTGGTCATGATACGGTGTTCCAGTTGAGAAGAAGACCACACCATATTACCCTTTAAAAAACGACCATCGGTAACGTTAATGGACGTTAATGAAGAACTCCACGATGGAGGTCTTCTGTTTTCTGCCTCGTTGTTCTAGCACAGCATAGAACTGAACAGGAACCCATGAGACCACGTTAGTTACTTTCGTATTGAAATCACTCCACAATTATAAAGTATTATAATCAGAATTATATTTTTTTAACATAATCCAATTTGCTTAAATGTGAAAATCATTAGGGTTATTGACAGAGATATTAAGTGATAATTTGGTATGTTAAACATTTAACAACAAATTTGCCTATTTCATCACTCAAGAAGATGAGATGAGCTCTGCGTTTTTGATCTGGTTGTCAGGGCAGTTTACCACCTTTACCTCCTGCCTCCTACCTCAATCTTTGTCCTAATATAAAAAACTTTGATGATCCTTTTAATGGAGAATCTATACTATGTGTTGAGCGATGGTAATATCCTTCCACTGTACATATTAGAACCTTTTCACAACACTGTACATGTTATAAGCCTGGCATAACTGTACATATTATAGTCCTGTTACAACACTGTACATGTTATAGCCCAGTCATAACACTGAACATGTTATAACCCTGTCAAGAACTGGCACTGTGCACGTGTGTGTAAACAGGCAACATACATTTCTCTCTCATGTACATCACACTAGTAAACACTCAATGAGTAAACACTCCAAACGAGTTTGCTTTACAGATGATCTCACCACATGCCTGTGTCACTATGGGCTACTCCAGCGCACTCGACAGCATCTACAGTAAAGACGTTAATGTTCTTCCTCAGAACAACCACACTTCTGTTTGCATATTGGATCTATGGCCCACGGAGGGCTGATGTGGGCAGGAAATACACCAGAGTAAATCCTTCCTCCAGCAGGTCGTTATTGCATAATCAATTACATATAGTTGGATTGTGCGGTGCGAACCAATATGATTGCAGAGGGCAAACATTTTTTCATAAATGAACTGAGGTCTTGAGATGGGAGAGGCAGATGAATGGAACTGCTGATTATGACGGAGCTCAGGCAGGTCAGAGCACTGTGACGCCTTTGTCTCTATTCGTGGGGTAAACGGTAATGACCACATAGGTCAGCACTTCGACCGAGACCGGGTCAAGACACTTTGGGCAGTTTGGACACACTGCGGCGTCTGGTCTGGTCCAGTCTAGTTTCAAAGGAAGTATGAGAACATTGGACAATTCCAGTGTGTGCAGAAAAAATAAATGATGAGATATTGTTCGAGGAATAAAGTGACATCAACTGTAAAGGAAATGACTCAACCTTGCGATTACACAATGAATACAATACAACCTGCATCTTGGGCAGGGGAGAACAGATTTATGAAATTTGGCAAAGACTCCATTTTGGATATGTCCTTCTAAAACGTAAATTTAATACACGGACGTTTTAAATTGAATAATACTGTCAGTCAGCGTACAATACTTTTGTGTGTCAGCATGTGTCAGTAGCCACGTGTCAGAAGTGGAATTGGATGACAGCTTTCAACTGATATTACCTCGTAAGGACACTTTATAAGGTTAGACCAAAGGTCACGGTGGGCTTTCAGACAGAGCCAAGCGGTTACAGTCATAGCTCAAGGGTTTGAAAATTCTCCAGGTTCATTCTTCAAATGTGCCGCGCCTCTCTGCTGGTGTGGAGCCAGTGGTGTATAAGGGCATGCTAAATCCCCCTCTCTAAATCCTCATCACTCAAGCCAGACCTTGACAGCCCTCTGTGCCTCAGGGTGTCTGGCCCCCGCGCTGGATGACCACACCAGTTCAGCGTTCTCCTCCAATATAGCTGACAGAAGCTCTGCTATGCCCCCTTGCTCGTTTCCAAAAACGGTTCTATATTCTATGGATACTTGGGTTTATAAACATGTAAACAAACTGTGAACACCTGACATGTCCTGTTATGGCCTCCACAGTAATGCTCCATAATAACATGTGTAAATCTGTTAAAATGACTAACTGAACTGCTCCCAGAGCAAAGGAGCAGTGATCTGGGATCAGACTCCTCCAGACCGTTTACGGTGGCGTCTTGTATAAAAGTGGATCAGCGTTGGGATCGCGATCAGGTTTTATTGGCTGAGTATGTTCACACATAATACTGCGCAGTACCAATGAAATTTGTCTTTGGTTACACAGTAGCTCGAAATACACAGAACATGGGGCCTATATGAACTGTATGCATGTAAGACATGTATGTGCATGTATGCATGAATTCCAGGATGAATGAAAAACCACCTGTTGATTTCATTGGATGTAATGATGCTACTTTGACAGTGGCAGTATTCAATATCACAGTTTCATGAGAACAAAATTGCAATCGTGTGTGTACTCAGTCTAAACGTTTGACACACGTCACTGTTTACGAACAGAAATAAGATATGAAGTACAAAATGACGCCAACGCCAACACCAAGGCACCCAAGTGCCTCCACAGAGTCAGCAGTTTGTTTCTAGTATAATTATGGAGCGCCATCTATTGGCGTTTGCAAGAACTGACGGAAGAGACTTCCAATTCCCGTTGAGTGGCACGTGTCGTGTGGGTAAATTATATTTAAGAAATGTTCTCTTCAAATATCCTTCAGGTAAAAAAATATAACACAAATTAACAAATGTTGAGAATATTATCCCTGTGACTCCTTCGAGCTGTCTAAATGTGGTGAATTTTCACGAATGGAAGCAGTTTATGGTCTACTGTATTGTTTAACTGGGCTCGAGAACTGTCAAAAACGCACCACGTGTAAAGCAAATAGCGCTGCGCTGTTAGACAGTCGTGCAAGCACTGCTGAATGCGCTTGTGCCAGATCACTCCTAGTTGCACATGGGTTTGAATCAAGCACGCTAGGTCTAAAGTACATTTTCGTTTGCAGACTCTCTAGAATAAAAAAGTGAGTCGAAGACGTTTTCATCCCCCCCCCCCCCCATATTCACGTGCTCTGTGAAAATATGAAAGTTCTATAGATAGTGTCTAGTAACGTTTAAATAAAAAATAATAAACAAAATACCGCCCCTATCTAGTAAAACTTGCACGTAAATGTTAGATGCACAACATTTTCATTTTCCTTCTACGCGTTACAGTTTAGGGATGTATAAAAGGAAGGAAACACCCAAATCAAACGTCTAGAACAGTCTGTGCTGTTCAGTCTAGGCCTGTAGACTTTCATATGAAAAAAAAACAGTAGAATAAAATATTGCACAATGGAAGGCACAATCCGCACTACAGCCTACATTCAGAGTGAAGCACTAATAAAGGTGGAGTTTCATCATTGGAGTCCTTTCAAATTTGGGGCAGCGAGGGGTCTGTCGTAGCCTAACCCGCCATCTGTTGGATGTCCAGAGGGTGTGTTATGATCTCGTTCGCAGAACTGCCAAAAGGGGAAAGCGCTTATCGATCGACCTGATAAGAGGAAGTTTAAAAGGCCAGATGCCCAGGGTTATGCCCAAACAGAGAAACGTTCTTTAAAACACTGCAAGAAACAGAACAAACCACCCAACTTGAACAGAGACGAGACCTATGTTCATACTCTAGGCCTTCACGGTGATACTAGAACATGCTGCTGGTCGTTTTTATTGCTTTGTGCGGGCACAACCTCTTGTTTAGCGCTGAGGTGGGATGCCTCCCGTCGCCCGACTCCGGGCCGCTGTTGGCCAATGACTGGGGAGAACCGGTCCGACTTCGGCATCTGTATGCAGCCAGACACGGACTGCATCTGCAAATAAAAAAAGACGGCAAGATAGGAGGATCACACCTGCAAAGTCCTCACAGTGAGTAGCCCGTCCCGCGAACGCATCAGTAACTCACAGACCAGGCTACACACATCGCAAGAGCGTGTGTTAATACATATTACACTATATTAGTACACTATATTAGTACCATTTTCTTTGTATGTAGCATATTACAAAGTCCACTTCGTGTGCAACACCAAAGTCACTGTAAAACAGTCGTTATATTGTTAGCTTGTTCTGTCATGTAGAGACCATGGGCAACTTTTTAAGGCTCACTCCAAAATAAAAAATGTCAGATAAAAAATTCCCACGCAATTGAATTTCAATATGATGCTCGTGCCACTGCGGAAAATATATATTTTGACCTGAACTGTAGCAGCGAATAGGAAAAAATCTTGTAATTGCGAAAGCGATTTTGACTTTGTTCACACTGTACAAATGAGATTGTGGTGTTTTTTTAAAGGTTTGGTGGAAATTCGCACCGTTGACACGGGATATGTCGTTATCAAAGGAGTAGCGAGCTCAAATTATCTCTGCATGGATGTTAACGGAAAACTGTATGGATCGGTAAGTGATTGATTATTGAAAGAATGGCTTTGTTAACACAATTGACCATGATGGGAAAGTAATGACAACTGTTGGGCTAATTGTTATACACCCATGGTAGTTATGAATAGGCAAATATACTATACTAGCTAGCTATACATTGATTAATGACGATTTGATTTCGAAAGGGAGGTCATCGTGATTGTCAACATTTACCCCCTAAGCGTTTACTCCTAATAAACAAATGGCCATCATTCGAAAGGCAAACCTAGGAATGTAAACACAGTCAGCACTACTGATATCCAGAGATTGGTTTTGTTGTTGATTATATTTTTATGTCTAGGAACACGTGTAGGAAAGACTAAATACTGAAAAACAGAAAACCTAAACAGAAAAGTGTTAAGCAATTAAGTAAAAGTAATGTTATGCAGCCTTATTTAATTGTTGCGCAAATAAATATTCATCCATTTCTGGCTTCTAAAAGAATGTTAATGAAGAGAGTGTTTAATGGCTCTAACTGACATTGATGAATTAGTCCCACTGATAACAGAATTCATTCTGAAAAACTGACCAAATATGTTTACTGACGTCACATTACCAACCTTTGTCCCTTGCTGGGTACGTTTACATTGCTAAAACCTCAATGAAAGTTGGCGGAAAAACTCTGACTCCTGTAGGTGCAGGGCAAACATCTGTCAAAGAAATTACAGCAAAGCACTCATTTAAAAAACCGTATATGAGACAGTACATGGACCTGTACTTGTAAGGTAGTTTATTCATGCTCTTGATCTTTCTCTATAGCAGATCTACATGAGAGAGGACTGCTCTTTTTTGGAGCGAATTTTGCCAGATGGCTACAACATCTACATCTCGGGCAAACACGGGACGCTGGTGAGCCTGGGCGGCGGGAAGAACCGACCCCAGAGTGCTCTTTCACAGTTCCTGCCTATGGTCAATACACTGTCACAGGAGCTAACAGACTACAAACCAAGAGTGGTGCACTTTCCAGTCGACCCAGAACAGAATCATCACTTAGGTCTCCAAGCAGACAGCCTTGAATCATTTGGGAGGATATCCCAAATTGTCATTCAAAGCCCCAGTTTCAACAAAAGATGAGTCTCGCTCAAAGAGTTTCACAGGAAGTTTAATCTCTAACGTGGTGGCGAGTCTGAACATTACCAGCCTGCCCTGAGAATGGAGCCCAGAAGCACACAGGAACTATTTTGCTGGAGACAGAAGAATTCGTGGACTGTGGCAAGAGGAGGATCAGGTTTCCAAAGGGCAGTTTCCACCATGGACACACAGATGGACACAAAGAACAACAACATGCTGTTGGTAAATCACTCCAAATCCCAAGGACGTTTATGCACTTAAATGTACAGCATGGAGATGGCACCATGATTACCATTTGTAGTTTTTTTTAATATTCGCTGTATTTATTTTAAATAAATATATCTGAGGTATAAAAATGTATGAGAAAGTGTGACTACATGCTTCAAGAGTCTTTAGTGACTTAACATTTAAACCATTATCCATTCGCAGAGCAACATCCAATAATAGAATATTACATGGGCAAAAACATGTTTTAATTTTTCATTGCTGAGGCTTTATCATATCTGGGGCAGTTAATACAAAAAACCCACCTTTTCAATTATGCTTGTTAATGAAATATGTGTGCATACTTGCGTGTGTGTATGTGGGGGGTGTAATGACTTTTCATCAGCATTGGCAAAAACCAAGAGCAAAAGGTTACAATATGCAAATGAGTACAGACATTTGGTAGTGCATTTGCACATTACAACATGTGATATTGTATCCCACTGACAGACTTTTCAGTCATTATGCACTCTGCAATCAATGCAAACCCAGTAACATGGCGAACAGTAATGCACTACACAGTTCAGTATATCTTGGCTGGTGTTTAGATAAGTATCCAGGCCAAGGATTCATCCAGAAGCACTGGATGGGGATCAGTATACATGAAAGTAATGTGGTAAAGCCTAAACTGTAATTAGTGCCAAAGAAAACCCCCTGCAACTAACATATGTTAAAAGATGCAGCAACGAACTACCAGAGATGTGAAATAAAAGTTTATGGAGCTGTCAGGGACAAACCACAACAAAAGATTCAAAGATAATAATTTAATGCAATTTTATCTTCTATTAATTTTCTGTGAGACTACACAACTAGTTTTCCACTAACCCTCAGACTGAAATATAACAATGACACATCGTGACAAACAATGAGTATTATGACCATGGGCGTGGTAGTGGGGGGGGGAGTGTGGACCTGACTACCCAGGGCCCGAGTAGGGAGAGAGGCCCATTTTACTCATGTGCCTTGTTTACTGGCATTTAAAGGGGCCCACTGACATTGAGAGTGTACAGGGCCCAGAATTTACTGCTACGCCCCTGATTATGACAGACAGATAAACAGCTATTCTCTTCTCTATTGTATTTGCATTGTGCTGTATTTGCTGAGTGCCGGACTCCGTGTCTTATGAACCATTGATTAATAAAAAATACTGTAATCACATTAAATAATTAAATTGCATTAAATAATTGTAATATGAAAAAATGCATTATTCTATATATGGTAGTCTATATCACATCAGTGCAGGATGGCACCGACTGCATTTATGTACTGAATGACAGTCTCATGTAGAACTAGACAAGTTCTTTCCGTTTGTTCTGTTGTTATATATGGTGTTATTGCTCCCTCCACTGGCGACATGTCTAATTACATCTTATTTCTTTAAATCTCTGTTGTCGTAATTTTCGCAACACCGGGTTTGTAATTCGCAAAGACTGATTAACTGATTAAGAAAATCTGCTGGCCCAAACATTTACAGTGACTGATTGCTTGTTTTCATTGTGATTTCACTAATAGCTCTAGTGAAAACGAAATGACCGAAGCACCTGGCTATTACAAATGGAAACAGATTTTAACAGCCTGTACACATCGACTCCAGATGTTGTGAATTGCAGTTTAGGGCGTCAGCTACAGGACTTTTGGGTGTTTTACAAACTCTAACACATCTGGCCTGAGCCCTCATTTCATTTCAAGAAATAAAATAGTGCAGCTCTGAATTTTTTTTAATTATTAAAACGTAGCTGATGACCACTTTAATGGAGAACATCGGATCCAGTCCAGTTTCACTAAACTAAATAGGGACCCACCTTAGCCGATGACTGTTGTTATTGGGAGGGGACCTACTGTAGTTGGAATTACAAGAGGCGATGTTTCTGTTGGGTACCTGGACCAGCAGGAATCTGTTCCAGGACAACTAAACTGCTCTAACCAGTAATGGGCTGATATATTGATGGTGACTGAGAAGTATGTTTCCCCCTTTTTAAAGCTCTGACGTTAGCTTAATCAGGACCAGACATTCAGTCTGGAAGTTAGAAACCAATACACTGACGTTAATAATTTCCATTCCAGCATTTTGATTCTCTTGAAATGTACTTTTGTATTTGTAATTCCAGTGTTATGGCTTGTATTTATTTTTGTTATTTCTGCTAAATATAGCTCACTCGTTCAGACCGGAATACATTATAAGACATAGTCGTATGCTATATGGTCTTTGGACAATTATATTCTGTGCTACATAACGTAATGGGTAGAATAACCTTAAACCACAATTCACGTAAAATTATTGTCATGCCTACTGACGAAAGCCTCCGCAAGCCCTGCACTACGACAGTTCTGCGTTTACCAGAGGAGGAAAACTTTTAGTGAGGAAAATGCTATTCCTAGGACCGCGCTGGAGGATATATAAATATCTATACAATTAAATAAATCTATAAAAATACACAAAATATAAACAGTGACATATGATGTGAGATAGCGACGTTACTATCTATAATACCTTTCATTTAAATAAGAAAGATAATTCCGAGCGTCTCTGACTAAATCCTGTAGGGATAATAAACTGCGTTGTACCGCTCCACTCCAGCTGGGGGCAGTAACCTCTAACTGCACACGAAGAAGACGCGCTCCCGGAAGTCAGCAGCCAACCATCTAGCTTTGCGTTTACATGACAGCTGCATATAGAATATTTGTTTATTGTTTGTTGTTTTATATCGGCCTGGTTGTTTTGTGACCGGCCATGGCGTCTGTGTCGCTCACGGACGATTTGTTCGACTCAATTGTTATGGCAGATGACAGGTAATATAAAAAAACACGAGAATGTGTTGTAAGTAGGTTGTTTTTACTTACATGAATATGGTGTTGGTTTTTATAACGTCGACATTTGTGTGTGTGCAGGTTCCGCACTGAGGGGTACCGTGAGGGGCGTGAGGAGGGCACCCGGCAGGGAGCTGCGGAGGGCCGAGTCCACGGGGCGCTCCACGGAGCTCGACTGTCCGCCGAGGTCGTTATATTTCACCCCAAACACGTTTTATTCACTGTTGACAGTGTATTAACTGGCATGTGTGGGCTTGAAGATGAAGGAGTGTTGTGTCATTTGAAGGTGCCTCGTTTCAGGTCTGTTTCTACCACGGCTTTGCCCTCGCATGGACGTTTCTTCTTCAGAACAACGATGACGTTAAAGCAAGGTGGATGGCTAGACCCGGGAGGTGGCCTGTTGTGTTACATGGCAACATTAAATACATTTCTTCTCTAAATACCAGCTAACCACCTTTTATTGTCCTCCCAGGAAACAGCTCAAAGCCGCAGAGAGTCTGGTTGGGTTAATCCAAAACCTTCCCCATGAAGACCCGCAGTACGAACACCTCCAGGAGGACGTGGCGAGAGTGAGGGCGAAGTTTCGACAGGTAGGTCAAGAAAATGCAACACGGTAGCTTCATGTCATCTTTAGTAGCCTAAGATTAAAAGCATTATATGTGAAGGCTTGTTTTACTTTCACAGGTTCTTGGCTACTTATGTCCAGAGTGTCACTTATGTCCAGTTTTGATATGTCTGGAATCATCATTTATCCTAATAAGGAATCACTTTTTTTTTCGTTTTTGATGTTGTAGGTATGTTCTTTACTTAACGTGGTTGCAGACTTCCATGAGTATGTTGGTGGATCATCACAAATGTCATTCTGAAAATCAGAAGAGATGTCAAACCTCATCAAAGCAAATGCGACGTGTCCTCCATGGTTATGGGGAGCATGGGAACAGGCAGTTGTGAAGATTGAGACTGAAGACTTTGTGTATTGCTCTTAAAGATGTTATGCTGACATGTAAAAGATGACTGAGGCTTCTTTGATTTACAAGCCTGGCTCATAAATTAAACCAAGAAGGCAGTCAGATAATGACAACAGACAACAGGAGGCTTTAACCTGCATTATGGGGAGTTTGAGCTGATCTGGGATCATTGCTGTTGTGAATTCGCCTCAGTCCCATTGCTTCAAATATCTTGATCAGGAATGGTTTATTATGATGGGTGAAACTGCAGTATAATGAGCTTTGGGAGTGCAAGTTGAAATACATACACCATCTTGTGGTGAAATAGGAGAATTGGCAGTTGTTCAGCGCTGCAGTCTCCCTCTGCTGGAAAAGAATCAGAACTGGCTAGACTGGCAAGGGCATGCAAGAAAAAATGAACCCCTTCATTTAAATACTCATTTAAATATTCATTGTCCAGCATTTATTACCCCAGTCTCTTAAAATTGGAAACCTTACAATCTGTACACTCATTACAGTGTGATTCTATCAGATGGGTCATAGTATATTGGTATTTTATGTAAGCTTTATGTAAGCATGCAAATTTTTTATTTTTTGGGGGGTTGAATCAGAGGTTAATCACAGTAACGTGTTTAAACTCACATAGTTAGTTGAAATTAGGCCAAGGGTAATCCTTTGAGCACCACTGTAAATATTTGTTAATGAGTATTTTGTATTGTATTTTGTATATTTTTGTTTTATTTTTTACATTTGTTTTTGTACCTTAAGGCATGAGCTTTTACAATAAAGAACTGGTACTTCTGTGGCCGTTTTTGTAGGATTTGTATGCTGTCCTTGTCCTTTGTGAAACAATGCTGTGTTAAAACCTTTAAAGATGTCTTACGTTTCAGTGGAAGTGCTGCCACACTAGATAACCTTATCTCCTTTGTGCCTCGTGATGTAATCAGAGTTCCTGCACTAGATGCCTCCCTCCCTCTAGAGAATGTGTGATTTTATAATGTGAATGCTTACACCTGCCGTTGGCACAAATCCCAGTTACCTTTTGTTAGTTTTGGTTAACCAACCCTGGGCCCCATGAAATTCCACTGCTGGGACTCTCAAAGCCATTTCATGGGTGGTCAGCAAAGTCTCCTGACAGATAGCATTCGGCCCCTCTCCTGGGCCCAGTATGGGGACGGCCTCTGGGGCTGCAACAATACCGCGGTTGGGGGGTGAGAGGGCAGGGGTAGAGGGACGCGCTCCGGTTTTGTTCTGTTCCCCCTTCGCACTTTCAGGCGGTGGTGCAGCTCGGAATTCTCAGGCGGGCAGGAGCTGGCAGCCAATGAGAGGGTGTTGCCGGCGACAGCAGCTGGTCTCTGCTCTGGGTAGCAGCAGGTGAACACGGGCCCTGATGACGGCATCTTCAGAGTGCGGAGAGATAAAACCCTGCTCTTCCCCCAAGGCCCACAAGCCGGTGAGAGGTGCACCGTGGTCACACTCGAGCCACTGCTGTGTGACCTGCCCTTGTTGACGCCTTTCTGTGGCATTTCAAAGGTTGCACGATGGTCGTGTATTTACAGATGTGATGTGAGAATCTGTGGTATAACCAACCCATTCACTTTTGTCTTTTTTAAAAGTCTGATCGAAATTACAATTTAACTTATGACCACTGCAGACAGATCTTTTAAATGCTGTGAGCCTCATTTAGTAGTCTGCATGACACTCGTCTTAGTCTGAACATATTACAAATGACAATCACTGTGAATATATCACACGTCATGTTCGTATCGATCGTGTGTGGATTCCTACCAGATGTAAAGCTGCGTGTGTCCGTGTGACTAATTAAAAAAGGCAGAACAGTAAAACGTGAGCGTGGTGCGGGGGCTGAAAGGAGACTGGAGGTTTCTTTGGTTTCTTTTCAGCCGGCAGTGCAGAGGGGATGGGGCCCGCGAGAGGGGCCCGCGAGAGGGGCCCGCGAGAGGGGCCCGCGAGAGGGGCCCGGCCGAGCAAGGAGGACGCTGGACGGTTTCAGAAAATGTTCAGGAATTTCAGGAGCAGGTGGCGAGTGGTGACATGAAAGGAGGACGTGACAAATGCAACCGACGGACACTCCAGGAAGAAAAGACCTCGGCCTGAATGGTGGCATAGTATCTCCCTTTTTGCCTCGCTGCCTCATATCCCCCCCCCCCCCACCCTCTCTCACACACACACACACACACACACACACGCGCGCTTGCGTGCACACACATGCACAAACTTTAGTCTCAGCCCTGAGCTGCTCACTGGCCGCGTACTTCATGATGTGGATGATAAATGCGCAATTCCCCTTTACAGCAGCACAGGCAAGAAAAGTCCTGCCATAAGGGGGGGGCGGGGCTAAGGGTGGGGGGGCGGGGCTAAGTGGCACAAAGTGAGGCTATTCTGCTTCTGCTTGTTGCTTATTATGGTTAATAAGATATAGATAAAGGCTCTATTTTGTTATAACCTTGTAATATGTAAAATGTTTAATATGAGTGGCCATCAATATCACAATGACCATCTGTAAAGGGTGTCCTGTCTTTCCACTGACTCTTGTTAGTTTGATATTTGAAATGGAGTAAGATACATACATACATACATACATACATACACACACACATACACACATACATACATACTTTATTGATCCCAGATGGATATTCCTGACTTCCAATAGCAGATAGACAGAGCACATAGGGTTGTAAAGAGAGGAAAAAATACACAGTAAGTACAAAGTATAGAAATAAAGTTAAATATGTCCATTAGAGTGACCGGGGTGGAGGTGTCACATAGTTCGTAGTCTGCTGTGCTGTGAGGAGTTGAACAGTCTTATGGCCTGGGGGACAAAAGACGTCCTGAGCCTGTCAGTGGAGCAGGGCTGGGACTGCAGCCGCTGAATGAGCATGTACATGTATATCAAATACATGCATTCTTCTCAATTCATAATCGGTGCTTTACTTTGTAAGTAGCTCTATGTCTCCGCTATTGTACTGCTGTCCTAGAATTGATTACAGTCTTACAGCATATGCTGGTTGGGCTGTATTAGTGGGAAGTATCATTCTGGGACTATGCAAATTCATTTATTGTGTTATCAAACCTCTTTATGCTATGTGATGCAAAAGATGTTACGTGCAGCTAAAGCCTTAAAAAACATCTCCTGCTTTATATAGTTCTCTCCACCTGGAAACCTTTCCAATCTTGTCAGTGTAAACCACCAATAAACCTCTATGTAAACCTCCATCCACTGGCCTTGCATAACCCCCTCTGATGCGGTCCAGCCAAATTTGCTCTCTGAGCTGCTTATAGATAATGTAAGGTTTTTACATCAGTCTTTCAGGTCCACCAAACCACACCAGTAAAGGTGTGTGCACTTGTCAGGAGGAGGACGGGCCCGAAGATTCAGGCGCCAGACAGGATCATGGAGAGCCCCCCCCCCCCGTACCGTGTTCTTAGCGGCCTTGCGCTCTGCCTTTGCTGGAGTGTGGGAAGCTCTCTGAAGACCACAAACACCGGGGTGCAAAAAGCCAGACACACCAAATTATCGTGAAACCTCAGTCAGTGGCGAGGATTTGTGAAATAGTCCAAGTTCCTTTCGCTTTGCTTTTCCTTCACTGTTCCAGACCAGCCGGTACACTGTCCCAACCGAACGTGACATGAAAGGGCTTCTGCTCAGGCAGACTGATTGTAGTTTGACAATAAAAGATGGATATCAACCTCCTGAGGTATGTGAATGCACTGGGCTTATTCACACAGTTAAGTGACACTCAAAGACAACATTTTCACTATGGGAAAAGTTCTAGCTAAAGAACCTTCTCTCTTTTGCTGGGTTAAGAACAGCTCTGTATGAGTTTACAAAATTATAAACATCCAGAATGAAGTCTGATATGAAGCAGACATGTTAACAGCAGTTCGCTGTTACTACACGATGGTCTATGGTCATTTTTGTCTTATAAATATTTGGCTGTTCATGGAGTTTGTTTACAAATATCAAACAATGCAAATCTCTTTACTATTTAAATAATGATCATGGAGTGACCAACTATCTAGAGATTTTTTAAGTACTACATTATGAAAATGTTTTATGATTAAGGCGCCAAATGAGCCACATAACCAGTGAACCAGTACTGGTCACCTTTATAGTAATTGGAAGAAAACCAGAAATCAGACAAGGTACACCATGTGTTTTTGAAGCTTGAGTTTAATTCTAGCTAACATCATGTCTAGAATGGGTCTGCAAGTGAAGACTGTGCATTTCAGACCAGCAACTGGTAACAAAAAGAAAGAAAACAGACATGAAGTGACAATTTATTGCCAGGTTGTCACCATATCTAGTAGAGTGTCCTCAGTTGACCTTTGACCCTCTAGAATGAACACATCAGGACTAAAGTCTAAGAGTAACTGGACTCATTTACAACAGAATCGAGACCCAAAGCCAAGCATTTAGGGTGGGAGGATGCAATGACTTCTCAGTTCTCTGAGTCAGTATCTCCTTTTGCACATTCCAGAGAAAAGCTTGGGTGAAGACCTCCACACCATCTTGGGGTTCTCTTCTTTTTTACATTTTCCCTTAAACACATGATGTCTTGGCATGGGGACACAGGTTTGTGCCAGTTCTTGTTAGACATTTTACTTTTTTTGTCTTGAGGTAACAAACATTCCTGATAAAATACAGAGGATGGTGTGTTATTGTTATCGTCCTCCTGGGTCCTGGGTTAAGCCAGTAGCTCATCCTTTAGCTGAAAGCTGCACCTCTTTACATAAATTACCATCTCCGGTCACACACATAGCAGCACCATGTCTATGGCTAAAAACATATAATGGAAGGTGGGTTCAGAATCAGTTATGGATGTATATCTGCTTGACAAAATGAACAAACTGCCAGTAACAGAACAGAAGGCAGCTGTATCTGTGACCCTTACAAATAACACATTTCTAATTCCTACACGAATGAGACATGAAGAAGAAAACTTCTGGTAATTATATCTATTTTCCATTTATTGTAATGATGACATGGTGATGGAAACATGCTAAACATCCTGTTTTCAGAACAAGATGGCCACCTTCTGATACATTAGCGTGGGCGCTCTGCTAAATTATTACAGTCCACACTATGGCTTTGTGAATCGACATGGCATTTCACATCTACTTTCAATGCGAACAAACGCTTTATAAATATTTATCATTGGGCCACAATCAGTCTGGGGGAGGGGATAGTCTCTTTTAATGAAACAGTTAAAAACTCAACTGAGTTATATAATGAAGATATTTATGGCACCAATTATCACGCAGTGATCTCACGCTCCTTACCCAAATCCGGACCCAGAAGGATGATGAATAGTGCACGTCTGTTGTGGGTATACAACAGGACTAGCAGGCACTGTACGACCAAGTGAAATAAAGGCAAAACTGAAAGCAACACTAAAAAATCCCAGGCTAAATGATCACTGCTGAATCCTGACTGTCTGAGGTATTGTGGGTAGGAACATTTGTCTGTTTTTTTTTTTTTTTAACTTTTTTTCCTCTTTTTTTGGAATAATGCAGAAATCACATTAATAAAAACTGATCCAATAATAATAAAAAAAAAACTACGAAAAGAAACAAAGATGTCAATATCATAATTTTCTATGAGAAAATTAAAACCTATTACATGGCAGTATATTGACATTCTACATAGTCAAAACCAAAAATAGCAGCAAACCAAGACAATAGAATGAAGCATGTCTTTCTGTTGGTTGTTTTAGTTTTCGTTTGAAAGTTTCATACTTGCTGGAAATCCCTCCATAGCAGCTAAATATGAGGAGTGTGGGCTCCTGTGTTCTCTCCTTCTCTCATTGTACAAACACCTCAGTTCTGCGTTTTTACTTTCTGATGTCCAGATGTCGCCTCTTTCAGGGTCTCCCTCAGCCATTTCGAACATCCGTCCTGGTGACTCTTCCTCAGAGAGGCGAGAGAAATACAGAAATCTTAGGGTTTGTGCAAAAATCTTCTAGAAGCCACGGAACGTTGCTTTTCTCTTAAGATGGTTCTCTCAGCATGAGCACATCACCTCACAACGATAACTACGGTGTTTCTCTCACACTCCTACTGAGCTTTCAAAATGATCTTTTCTTTTTTTGCACAAGGTAGGAAATAACTGTGAAGCACATTTCAAAACCAGGCTCACTTGGGTATCCATTTTTTGCACTCCATACTGGCCTTATGAGGGGAAAAGGACAAAATAAATAGTTCTCAATCTTTGATATAGCTATTTTACTTTAGTGTTATAAATGCACCGGTGTCTCTTCTGCTGTGGGGGCGCGTAGGCGAGCGTTGGTAGACTTGTGAAGGCCGCTCGCATCAGGCTTGCGCTAGAAGTTTCTTTAGCGTCTGTCCGTCTCAGGCAGTAAAGGTGGAGGTGGTGGCTGCTGTGCTCAATGAGCTTCATCTCTGCTATTTTTGTGAGTTTGTCTTTTCAATCACTCAGTCACATTCTCTCTCTCTCTCTCTCTCTCTCTCTAACCCACAACACCATAATGAGCCCGGCTCCGTGTTTTAGACAGTTTGCACGACTGCCATCAACTATTCCATTCCATGTTTTTTTCTTTCTTTCAGGTTTGTTTTACAAATGTGGATTTTCTTAAGTCAGTCTGGCAAGACGGACTGAAAGTGCATTTTTTTTTGTTTTTTTTTTTTTTAAATGGAATGGTTTTAGATTATAATACATATATCTAAAAAGAACGTCGACTGTGGATTGCACCGTATGGGTAACAAAGGAAGCAGATTAGGGAGAAGCTTATTGTGTCCTAGCCAGTGACGGCATGGGCAGTGAGGAAATCAAAAGAAATATATCATGAAAATAATAATGTCAATGCTTCTGTCTGGTATTAAGTTTAAACCTCAGCTTTGGCAATCCACAGGCCTCTAAATTATCACTTAGAATAACACATGCTTAACAAAATATACTAGAGTTACACAAACCATTTTGAAAGAAAAGAAAAAAAACACGTTAGGGATTTTTTAGAAGTCTAGACAATAGAATAAAGTGACTAAACGCATAAGCAAGCAAAAGATAGAAACATGTCTAGACGGCAAATCAGCTGGGGAGACTGTTAGCGTGTGTAACATTATGCTAGCTAAAAGAAAGAGAAATCATACATACTAATAATGCCTCTTCTCTTTCAAAAAAAAAAAAAAAAAACAACCAAACAAAATAGTTTTAGACACACTCAACACAAAAATACCAAGCTATTTCCTTGTCTATATATAGACATATATATGACAAGTCACAACTACATATTTTACATATGCGGTTGTTTAAATTTTTTAAAATCCTAAATCATCTATCTACACATTTTTGTGTCTTATCATTTCACTCAGGTTGTGGAGAGGGCTTGAAAGAGAGTAATCAACAATGTGAACGGGCTTTAATCCTTCCCCTGTCTTCTGCTAGTGGGCCTGGTCAGCAACAGCCCAACCATGAAGGCCACAAGGAGGCCCCCCTGCAGGGCTCGACGGTGAGGGCGCTCTGGTGGGCTGATTTTGATTGGTTATGGTGTTGTTGGGGGTTCCAGTGGGAGCTTACAGGCCCACTCGTCCCACGAAGCCTCTGGCCAAAGCCCGCACCAGACGGCAAAAAAGAAACAGACTCTAGAGACGAAGTGTGGTCCAATCAGATGTTAACATCCCTGACGTCTGTGGGGGTGCACGAGAGGTCAGTGTCCTCCTCCACGCGTTTGGTCTCTGTGGAGATGCTGTGTTGTTGGGCTTGCCTGAGACTGGACTCCAACAGTGATTCGATCTGCTCCTGGCACGAGCGCAAACAGTCCTGCAGACCAAAAGATAGGTTAACCACAGGCGCTCGTGCAAAGTGAAACTCGGCGAGTGGGCGTCGGGTGGGCGGAACTTACCGGGTCACTCCTGATGACCTGGGAGAGGAAGTTGGTGAGGTTTTGGGAGGAGAGCGAGGTGTTGCTGCCCTTCAGGTACAGACCCTGCACGGCCGCCGCTACACTGCCCGCTGCCACCATGGAAGGAGGGCTGGCGATGAAGTTGACGTCTGTGAGGAAAAACGGATCATCGGGTCAGAACAACCTGAATCTTCTGAGGTTTCGATTAAAACAAGTGCAGAGAATCACCAAAACTGGCCATGGATAAGACGAAACCCTAGTAGAGACGCATGGAGGGGGAGGCGTTAACGAAGCGTAGCATGACTAAATCACAAAGAGGGTGGCATTGGCAGGGGGACAGTGCATGACACTTTGTGGTGACACCCGGCTGGGGCAAGACTCCAGGCATTTAAGGCTTAGAGGCTGTAGGGGGCAACTGTGCTGTAGGTCTAGGGGATGGCCCCTCACCCCCTACTGCAACTCTCTCATCCCAACACCAAAGGTCTCCAATAAATCAAGGCCCTTCCCACTCACGCAAAACATATTCTGAGTGCAACATGCCCGGAGACAAGTGCATTTAAGGGCATTTTACAATATGAGAAAGGAGAGAGTAGTCCGGGTTCAGAATTAAGGCACATTCACATGAAAACGACTTCGTCCACACACAAAGTGGCCGAGGTGGGAATGCATGCTTGGCAGTCGCTCGCCTTCCCACACGGCTTGCATGAGAAGAAAGACAATATAAATCAAAGCCAGGAATCCCCCCCCCCCCCCCTCCCCAATCCACAAGCCCACTCACTGTGGGTTTTGCCCACACATGGAGAAAAGCAACATAACACAACAGGCCTTCTCATAGGTAGTAGTCTACCATCGCTAGCCTGGTGACGAGAGGGTAATTGTGAAGACAAATTGAACATAAAGGCACGGGAGGCATCGCCCAGAGCCATTCACGTGGTCGGCCGGCCCCCTGCCCACCCCACCACCCCCCCCAGCCAAACCACAATCTCCCTGGCTGCGGTCCCAGGCCACTTCCCAAAGAAACGGAGGTCATAAACATAAAAGGGGAGAGGGCTGCAGCGTTACCCACTGTGTCACAGACAAAGAGAGATAGAAAGGGCTATACCGGAGAGATGCCTTCCTACGACTCTGGGGGCTGTTTCAGACAGACGATAAACTGGCCATCAGCTGACTGCAATAGGTTACATAACAATACACAGTGATGGGCATCGTGTCCCGTGAGCTGGGGGGGGGGGGGGCTGTGCATGCCACAGACTAGCTTAACCAAAGGGGTCTGGGAGCATGTGCCTCGTTCCGCGAAACAGCACTCGTGGCTTCCTCTTTCTCTGTGCCGAACAAGACGCCTTCTCAGAGAGTGTGCTGGCAGTGCAGCCATTGCCACAAAAGGAAACAGACACCCCCACCCTGGTGCACACGCTCACGTCAGTTTACAATACCTCTGCACACAGAATTAGGCCAGTTCTTTCCATCCCAATAAAAAAAAACCCATTTCTGATTGGAAACTGAAGGGGGGGAAACCCAAATACACAACTGATGTTCATGTGAGCGTTCACAGAATACAGTTTGGTTCTTATAAACAAAGCAGTAACAAAGAACAATTGGGCCTGTCCTTTTAAAACAGATACACATCACATGCAGTTGTGTCAACTGGAACATCACGTTGAAGACACACAGATCAAAGTAAATGGATTTATATTTAAAATAATAATAATAATAATAAATAAATAAAGCAAACGTGTATCATGCATACCTGTTGCACAGAGAGCCACAAACGTCTGGGCGTGCTTACGCAGAATCTGTTTGGTGCTTTGATGTATTGGAAGTTTCGTGAGGAAATGCTCAATGAAGTCGTGTGGCGTCACCGCTGCTAGGTCCCACTTCAGCCTGTTCAGGGCCAGTAGTTCCATTTGCTGTAAGAAAGACGTGAACACGCGCAAGATGAAGCAACTGCGCTTTGAAGTTTTTTTTTCCCCCTTTTACTCACTATTTTACGGTTTGGCCGCTAGATGGTGGTATCTTTCAGTTGGAATACCTGTTGCCGATTTAAGCTATTTAATTAACGGCAACTTTCATTTGATAAGTTTTGATAAGTTTATAAACAAAGTTAGTTTTAAAAATAACTGTGCACGTTAAAAAGTATTAAAATGCTGAATAACATTAAGTTCGCATGCATTTCATAACCACCATTCATGCAATTCTATTCTATTCTACATATGGTATGTAAAATGCTATAATGAAACGTGCACTGCTACAATGCAAATATTCAAACTGCAATGATTATAGTGTAATTACCAATAGTTCACAGGGACGAATAGAGTTGTCAGTGTATATGCAAAGCTTCTCTGCTGTTAATGGAACGGTTTCCTTCATTTTAGAGGCCAAAAACATGCAGGTAGCTCCGAGCAACTGTAATCTGGTCTTTTTAGTGGGCTCGACAGATAAAAATCTGTCCAGGTAGTTCATAGCCAACGGGAAAACCTCCTCTTCGCATTTCTGCTCTTCACACACCTAAAAAAACAAGATTTATATGAGACACGACCCTTAAAGGACTGTAGGTGAGAATGTACAGCCTGATAACTTCTAACATTCGCACACGTGTTATTAAGTATAACAAAAACCCAAGTTTCGTAATAATAACTTCTGTTCATTAGGCCTAATTAAAACGCGTTACTGAATGGTCTAACATGGTCGTTACGCATGGGCAGCGGACTAAGCTATGTTAACGAAAGGCTTAAAAAGTTAACTAGCAACCGCAACGCAGAGTGGACTCTTAATCAATGTAAACATGTAAACAGCTGTATTCTAACACTACAGAACCTTGCAATTTGCAGCAGATGCTAGTGGTCGTTGCCTCCCAATACAAAAAGGTGGCGTCCAGTGCTAGGTTCAGGAAACAATTTCTAGTTCGTCATCTTTTCAAAAAATATTTAAAAATATATCAAAATTGTTTAGATGCACATAAGACATACCTAAATGTTCTACGACGCATATTCTATTGTTCAAAAGTGTCATGTGTTGAATAGGTTAACGAAAACCGATCGAAATTAATTTAATTTCGATGAGACTCCATGCTGATGCATAGCACGCGACGTTTACTTCCAGCGCGGGTTTCAAAAATTAATATAAATTATTTAAACAATCTAAATAGCACATTAAACACATGTAAATCAACGTGAACCGATATGGTTCATAATCCGAATATTTATATTAGGTTTCTGTCATCAGAAACCTTTAAAATATCTTATTTCCACGCCGACCTTCAGAGACGTTGTGCATGAGATATGGCAAACTGAAACAAAACCTTTAACGCACAAATATCAAGTTTGCTTCAAAGAATCGACTTTAAATTATAGGTACGCCTCGAACGTCTAACAATGCGTGTCTCTGTAAGAATATTGGCAATATGTATGTTGATTTAGAATTTTTAAAACATTAAAATAACTTATCCATACGACAGCAAAGATGGCGCATAATGGGCTACTGGCACGAGTGGGATTGCATACGTGTACATTGATATTAAATTTAAATAAATTCAAGTAAATACACTTCAGATTATACTATTTTACAAAGAAACGAACCGTGCACTGTCCAAAAATATACACAATGCAATAAAGGTGTTAAGGCGTAAAGGAAGTAGAACCCTCAAGTCTTGGGAATATTATTTCTTTGGTAACGCGGATAAAAAGTCAGACACGTAATTCAACGATAATTAGAGCAAAGCAGTCTAGTATTGGAGCTTTACGTTATGAAATACTAAGATGATAAGGCAGCAACATTAAAATATATCTCTAATAGCCTTCTAATGGGCCCACTGTTGATCGGGTCCAAAGAGCATAAGGAGAATCATCTTGAAATTAACTTGTGAAATTTTCAAAAACTGTCAGCTCAGACAAACCTCCAGCATCCATGTGGCCACGATTTTTCTCATTTTGGGTAAAATTTCTTTCTGAACGCATTTGAAATAATTTGGAGAAGGAAGATAGTTTTCCTCTGTTTTAAGCATTGTCTGTAAAACTCGGTCATTCAACAAGTTTGCATCTTGGTAAGCTCTTCTTATGGTATCCACTTCGCAGCAAAACAGCTGGTGCTCCATATCTTCAGTGTTGCCTCAACTTTGGCACAGACGATGAAGTAAGATTATGCACTTTAGACGAGGATAGAGGTTCCGAGGATGCTGCCTGCTGCCGCTGCGGTGTGAGAGCCTCTGAAACGTCTTCCACTGCTGTTCCGCTTGACAAAACTCCCCTTCTGAGCAATGCAGCCTATGACGTTAGCTAACTGTTGTTAAAGAAAGATCAAAGCAACTGCGCAGCCTGTGAGAGCGCGCGAGGGGAGTGTGTGTGTGTGAGAGAGAGGCTGTCTGCTCAGCGCGGAGATAATTCTCAAAGAACTTTGTGGTCCTTGCTATTGCCGCCAGTATAGAAATGGGAGGTCCTTTTTTACCCCGGGTGGCTAAGGACTAAGGGGATACAGCAGGGGGTAGAAACAGAGGAGGAGCGAGGGGTCTTTTTCTGGGGAAGGGGGAAGGTTGGTGGGTATCAAGTGAGTGGTCGGGTAGGTCTGTGGTGTGAATGCGTGCATCGGTAGTTTGGTAGGGGGCGGTATAACAGGCTAAATCACCATAATTGTCTTCTGACTCGTTAAAGAGACACGCTGCACACAACTACATTGTACTTGGACCTCAAACAGCTTTATAACTACTTTACGTACTCATATTATTGTGTAAAAAATGTATTTTGCCAAATTTTTTACTCAAGTCCCGCGCCCGTCCATTTATTAATGGAAAGTGAAAGTGCAGGGCTAAACATTATCTCAGAGCATGGTATACATAAGAGTTCTGTTTAATTAGCAGCGCGTTTCTGCAGTTGAATTTGATGCTGTAATTTGTTAGACTACAGTTTGTAAAATAGACTGATAGAGTTTTAAAACACTGGAATCCTTTGTTCCACGCCAGGGAATAGCAGGAAGCTGAAATGAGCCTAAACCAACGAGGAGAAACCAGTTGCCAGGCAGAACAGCGGCACGAGCTCTCATCTCGCCTCTTAGTAAATGAATCTTTAAAGGAACTTCTTCACAAACTCCTGAACATAAAGTGTGATCAATTTAACACGGATAAAACGTGAGAAGACATGTTGTACAAGAGGGATTACAAAGGATGTGATAAAGTACCAGAATTTCAGACAACAAAATGACGAAAAACCAAAATCTATTTTTCGGTTATGTAAAGGGGTCTTTAAACCGTATTACCACAAAAGTAAATGCTGCTCTTTGAAAAAAAAAATCATGCGACATACTTTGCTCGTAGGCTAAGTCAGTTAAAACTTCTGTCTGATGTTAATAGTTTTGTTCAAATAGGGGCGCTCTCACTTTAAAGACCTCGGTGCTGTCGCTTCAGGATGAACTGGAGCCTTTGAAATTCCTCACATTCCTGTCTCAACACTTGCAAATACCGTACAACTTGTAATATTGGCGTATGACAAAAAAGATTTATTGCTTTTAATCGCGATCACATGTCAATGCATATATCTATCTTAGTAGATATATCTTAGATTACACATTAAACATGCTAAGGAGTCCGAGAGTCCACACTAGTCTAAGGAATATACTTCTTTTGAAAATAGTAATAGGCCTACTATGGGAAAAAAACAGAATGCCAAATTACTTTCATGCAAAATATTGTCTAGGGCAAGAAAAGCTCAAAACATAGACAGGACATAATCAGAGATTAATTTGGCAGCAAGTATAGTAATAAATAGAGAAATAATTTGTCGGCCTTTAAAACTTATATATAGTGTGTGTGTGTGTGTGTGTGTGTGGTGTGTGTGTGTGTGTGTGTGTGTGTGTGTGTGTGTGTGTGTGTGTGTGTGTGTGTGTGTGTGTGTGTGTGTGTGTTTGTGTGTGTGTGTGTGTGTGAACATTTTCAGAGTACAAAACAGCCCAGCAACTTTATTTCCTAAATACAGAATCTGCCGCTGTTGGGCTGCGGCAACATTTATCTGAGGCTTTGTTGACTAAATCTTGAATGAGAGGCCATGTGAGTTTTTGTCTTCACGGCTATTACTGTCATTACGATAAAGCGAATAGGAAGTTTATGTCTTTGCAAATGCTCTTTTCAGCAGATGCAATTCTCATTGATTCATAATTCATTTTTTGTATTTATATATAAATTTTAAAGGCCAACATAGCATGTTCTATTTTCTGTTGCCGTCAAAAAATGGGTAGCAAATGGGTAGCACTACTAAAACTGACCATTTATTTGGGGAAAAAGTGAACATTGCTTCTAATGCTGTTATGGTTAGAATATATCAAGTAGTTCTGTGATTTTTATAAGTATTCTCGTTTTACTTTTAATGTGATTTTTATGATCGAACATTACCTCTAGTACATAGCTAGCATGTTAAGTGTGTAAAGTGAATGATGGTGATACAATAAGTCTACTGTGCTTTCATTAAGGCACGAGAAACTGGTATTTTACCAGGTGACCAGTCATATGAAATTTGTTTGCACAAAATCACGCTAATTATAAAGTAGTAAAATGAACTCTAGGAAAGGTACAAGTGTAAAAGTTGTTGCATATTTGCTAATATTTGCATATTTAGAACACGTAGGGTTCCTGATGCCGAAATGGTAATTTCATTTGAGTGCTTTTAAATTTCGGTTCTATGGTTTTGAGTGTCAGGTCCATGTTTTATGAGGAAGATATTTAAAGTGGGCACACATGCCTACGTTGGAGGGTGAGCGTGATGCCATAATAAATAGGTCTGGATAGCTAGGGGCAAGTCGCAGTACCCCTGCATAGGGAGAGCGAGATTAGGAAACAAAAGAGCATAGACAAAGGACGGCCTTCGGTCGAGGTTTTTAATGGGGTGTCGGCCTAATTGTTTCTGAGCATCCTTCTCCCCCAGCACTATTTTATCACATTCACTTCAGCTCTCATTCTGAGGCACCGTGCACGACGAAGTCCCCGTGCGCTCTTAGGCAAACAACACAGACGTTACTGTACACTATAAAGAGGGACTGCTCTGAATGAAACTTTTTTAAATATCGCAAAAAAAAGCAAACAATGCATGAGATAACCAATCCGTTTCATAGTCACGCAGGATTCAAGTCTTATTTTCAGAAATATAAAGTTCCTTTGATGGTGTAAAAGTGTAAATATTTTTCTTATTTTTACTAGAAATTCCAGAACGACCAGTAGCATCACTGGAAGTGAAATTAAGGATATGTTCTCTGAAAAGTTGGTGGGGGGGGGGGGGGGGGGGGGGGGGTGGAATCTGACACTATAAATTCAGTGTAAGCAAAAATGTCTTCACAAGTCCCTATTTGTCTTCTTAGGATTTTAAGATTTTAACAGAGTTAATAAGTTTCATTTTGTCTAAGCTGCTCATCATTCTTAGCAGTGACCCTCTTCTCTGGAATCTAAAGAGATTACCAATCCAGACATATGAACCTGGGGTAGAGCAACTTCATCTTCTAAACCAGATGGCATGTACACAAAGTTGTTCAACGAACAAATATACAGGGCAATGTTCATGCAAAAAATAATAATGATGTGGAACACCTGTACCGACATCATTTCCTTTTGTTCATCTGAGTTATGTAGTAAATCAGCTGCATAATAGCACGGAGGGCATGTGGTACAATTGTAACGCCTGTTAAACCGGCATCACTGCACTCCCCAGGACCTAATCACGAACCTAATGAGAGAATTATGGCTCGTCAATCACCTGAACTAATCTTACCACCCAGCACTATACCTAAGTGGAAGGCCCCTCTGGCAGGTCTGGCCCCTCTCCCTGCCCTCTGTCCATCTCAGCTTGCTTCCACTCCTTGTTAAACTCCTACTTGTTGCACTAACCCTTCAGGTGTGCTGGTGGGCATGACCTCTTGTATTCTGAAACATAAACCAGGCAGGCCAGTTTTTTTTTTTTTTTTTTTTTTTGTTCATGAGACTAAAAGTAAGATGTGTCATAAGGCAGAGAAACTATCTACGTGGAGAAATGACACTGAATGTAGAAGATGAACACACATATGAAACATGACATAGAACGAACGGGAAACCATGAAGGCAAATGCGAAGATAAATGCAACCCTCCATGTTGCGCTACGTTGTGAGGTAGCCAGCGCTGCATATCGGAGATGGGTGAGGGCGAAGCGAGCTTCTTCCCCCAGATGAATGCACGGTGACCTTGCCCGTGTCAGGCTCTGGTGTTGAGGGCCACCAGGGAGGCTCGTCTCTGTGGGGCTCCAACGTTTCGGTGCCCTCCTCTGAATAAGGACCTAAGCCGTGACGTCTCTGAAATCATAAATCCTGGCCCCTGGAAATGGTCCCCTCAACCCCCCCCCCCCCCCCCCCCCCCCCCCTTCGTGCTACGATAAATCATAGCCCTATAATGGAAAACCAACTACGCAGGGAGTGGTGAAGGCCCGTGTAACAGGTATTGAAGATTAATGGTTGGCTTCACAGCTTCTCACCAATGGCTCTGCCCGGCCCCCATAAGGTACGCATTTGGACATCAGGGGTAAGTACCACAGCTTTAAAGATATATTTAATGTATACATACATACATTGCCATGTATATATACATACATTGCCATATTCGCTGTCGGTGGTTTCAAAGGTATGGATAACATGGAGAGAGACAGAGAGATGCCATAATACAGTCTGTCAGAGAGACACTGGTGTTGTCATCTTCAGAACTCTATATCTACTCACACCTGTTGATGTCATTCTCAAAGCACAGAACAAGTACACGGCGAATGTCCCTCTTACATCCCTTTATGATAAAGATATAGTGGACTCTTTGAGGCCCTTTGGCCCTGAAGCTTCATTGTGTGAGGATTCATCCCTTCCAAAGCCGGAGCCCTCTCTCCCAATAGTCATCTTTTATCCCACTAATGGTGATGAAGATAAATGTGATGCCAAATGAGGGCAAATGGATCCCCCCCAACATTCACATTCAAACACACACACACACACACACACACACACACACACACACACACACACGTACACACACGTACACACACACACACGTACACACACACACACGTACACACACACACACACACACGCACGCACACACGCACGCACACACACACACACACACACACACACACACACACGGGCTCAAAACAGAAAATGATTATGAAGTTTTTAGGTTTTCCCCTTCTCCCTCCTTTCGGGTTTAATACTCTTGATGGTATGACAGAATCGTGCTTCTGTCTTCCTTTCTGACATTTACTGACATTTTTTAAACCATAACTTCAGAATACGAGTTCAGAAATAGTATACAGTCTGAAATAGAGAGTGACTGTGAGGAAGTAGTTTGATGTCATGGAGTTCTACAGGAGCCTTCAAGGAAGTCTCTATTCAGGGCTTCAGACAGCAGCTCCTCGCAACAAAGACATACTGTATGAGAAGAACGAAGTGAAAAGGTTATAAGGTTACCCCCTTTCTCTCCAGAGCTATGTCAATTAGCACACATAGAGGCAGCATTATCCTATGTCCATGCTTTGACACTACAACCATCCAGTGGTTCAAGGGCCAGAGATTGCACTCATGTAGTTCATACATAGTTACCCAATATTACACTACTTACCCTCTGATATATTGAGGAATGTGTGTTGGTATGCATGCATAATCGCGCGTCTTGGGCCTGTGCTTCGGTGAATGGTCTGCTAGAGTCAAGCAACAACACACAGTTCCTTCGTCCTTCAGGATCTGATTGCAAACAATGCACTACCCTCCTGGTGTAAATGGCTTGGGTGTAAGATTAGGATTGGAGGGCCTCTTCAAAGGTATCTTTGTCTTGCTAAAGCAGCCTTTTGCTACAGGGCATTGACCCCCAACCTTTACATTAAGACTTGCTAATACATTAGTATTTACAAATCAAATACACAAGTGAATACGTCTGGATTCTACATGAGACCACACTGGTATAGAGCTGTTTACATGCAAAGTTTGCAGACTAGTTACTATTTTTGGATGTTGTGTGAAAATGTGATGATTTACCATGATTATTCATGGAATATCATGGATGACTTTTTCATAATAAATTTGGTGAAGCCAAATTGATGGTTCATGGTGGACTCATACAATGCAGCGTGTCTTCTTGAAATTCCATTAGCAGTGGATCAAAACCAATCCCTTAAGATATAAAGAGGAAAGTGTGTGTGTGTGTGTGTGTGTGTGTGCTTGTGTGCATATGTGTGGTTGTGAGTATGCATGTGTACATAAAATAAAAACATTTATGCATAAATAACCAAACAGAACAAAATGATACTCGCCAAATGAAACTTAATAATAGCAACGTTTTGTTCCGAGCTGCTATGTGGGATTTGAGAGTAGAGTAACTGAGGTTAGTGAATTAAAGACTTGGGTAACGGGTTATGCTCTTGAGTTCAGAATTGTACATCTAAAAATGGGAATTCTGATTCAAATAATTCAAATAGGGATCATGGTTGATGTGGTTAATTGCTCTATAGCAGAACTATTGTCTGACCACCCTGGGCTAGCCGTGTCATCTTGTTTGGGGGGGGGGGGGGGGGGGGTGGCATTTGGCCATTCTCACACTAAGTCCATCTACAGCTTTGAAGTACTGACTCCTCTTCATATCTTTGATATGTGTCAGAAAAAAGGGGGTGGGTAGGTGGGTAGTGCTGGAAGAGTGGACACAAAGTTGGGGGCAGGCTCTTTCACCGCATCAACATTCTCCTCCCAAGAATATAAAAAAAGAGAGGAAGAGAGACAGAGAAAGAGAGAGAGAGAAAGAGAGAGAGGGAGACAGAGAGAGAGAAAGCTCCCTGACTGAAAGAGTCCCTATTCTGAAGGCAGGGTGGCACCACAATGGCCTGTGAAAAGATGGATAGACCGATTGTCCTGTTTAGTGATCCGCAAACGGGGAGAGACGGAGTTCCTCGGCCATGCAGGGGCGGCCAGTGCTGGCTCTTCCCTCACTCCACTGAAGGACCGGGGGGTGCCAAGAGGGTCCGAGGGCATTGAGCACAGGAAAAGACCCCCGGGGACAATGGAGGTCCTTGGGAGAGATGGCAGATCACCAGGGCCCCTAAATGCAGCACGACTCCGGCTACCGAGGGCCAAGTCAAAGGGGCCGTAAAGCGAGCGGTGACAAACCTCTAACGCTTCCTAGGACGTCCCTACGTCTGGTCTCGGTATGATAAAAGAGTGTAAGGGCAGGGGATGGTTTTACTGGACTGCACATAGATATGTGAACATGGTGATATAGAAAGTGACATGAATGAGAATATTCTCTCTCTCTCTTTCACACACACAGACTCAAACGTGCACACGCGCACACACACACACACACATACACACACAGGCCATATTTACACATGTGCTAGAGCACTCTACTGTGTCGTCTGATTGATCAGCACCATTCTTCTCGCCAACTCTGGCCCTGCTCACGTTCCTTCAGGAATGTTGTTTACGTTGTCAGCACAGAAAGGGGCAGATGGAGAATTAAAACATTCAAAGCCAATTAGAATGGAGGAATGCCACCATCCATCTTGTTTTCCAGTTACCGTGACAATGCCATGGCGGTCCTAAATGGCATTCCCATTTGCATATAAAGTTTTAAACGTATTACGATTTGTAATAGTGTTGCCGTGAGGTTAGGCCTTAACGACGCTGAAGGCAAGGCAGACCCGTGTAGTCACTGGCAGCTCACTGGCAGTTTGAGGGTCCCAGTCCGAGGACCCTGGAATGCTCAAAACATCTGTCTGCATATTAATTACTTTGCCAGATCTGCTGTCATTTCGCGTGATACATCAACTATCAGCGAGAGACTCTTCACTGGTAATCAAAATGCCTCTTTCCCTTTATTCCTCCAAAACAAACTGTCAGATCCATCATGCCTGATGGAGCACAAGTGATACACGGATAATCGAACAATGGCATGTTATACATATTTATCTGCTGTGATGGCACAGTTGTTCCACCGCTCAACTCTGGCTGCTGCCTTGCCCCCCCTCTGAGGCCTTTTCTCACGCACTATCTCCAAGCTGCCAGTCCCTTCTCATTTGCCTCTGAATGCACTTCTAACCCTCCTTTTCCCTATGTGGAGGTACACACTTACAAAGAGACCTCACTTTCTGACACGCTGACACACACACACACACACACACACACACACACACACACACACACACACACACACACACACACACACACACGCACACGCACACACACACACACTGTATGAGCATTCTGAGGGAGGGGTGGGGGTTAGAGACTGTTGGCCTGTTATCACCTGCTCCCTTTCCCTGCCGTTATTTGTGTGCGCTGCTCAAAAGCTGTCAGTATGGCCCCAGGTGACCTGATAAATCTTTACAACTCTCTCTGTCTGTCCCCCCCAAACCCTCCCCCACAGCTCAAGTGCCTTTCTGTCTCCACACTGTATTTGCATACATAATTCTGTTGCCTGCTTTGAGGAACACAATAGAGGTTAAACTGTATTCTGCACAATGCAATCCAAGACATTCTCAATAACTGAAATGTTATGTCTGAAATAAACCTACATCAAATCTGAAATACACACATAGATACAAATATATATGGAATGCAATGTTTTCCAAGAAACAGGATGTTTTGGACAGATCACCTATCAGCACTGTGTGTTTATTTATGTACTATTTATATATACATACAGAGGTTGTAAAAAAATGCATCTATAATATAGACGTCCACATCCAAGCCCCCTTACACACGCACAAACACACACACACCCACACATCGACATATATTTATCTATATACATACACACACCCACACACACACCCACACACGCACACACACACACACACACACACACACACACACACACACACACACACACACACACATATATATATATATATATGAGAAGTTCTAGAAGCAGACCCTTCTGATTGTGAGAGAGAGAGAGAGCTGTCAGAGACAGAGACTGGCCCTTAAATATGCAACAGGCCTCTTTCATTAGGATTCAGTGCGAGCGCGAAACCCACCACGCGGCTCAGGAAACCCAATCCGGGGAGGCCTGCCCCAGGCACAGGCACAGGCAGTGAGCAGAGTGCCCCTCCTGGCACGGCTTTTGTTTGACCCTACGTAAAAATGTCCACGCGGTTGTGGCACGTTCCGGAGTCCTTATTTGCATAACTTTGCATGAGTTTTGCCTTGGCTGTCTGAAAAAAAATAAGGGGGGGTTGTGGGGTTTTGGGGGGGGGGCTGCTTCTTTTACAGATAACAAGTGTTTGTGTGATTATCCGTGTGAAAATACTGGAAAAGTACCGGGAATTCCGCTGCAGGAGGCTGGAACACAGCTGAGGGGATCGGGTTGTGCAATGCTGTAAGTGAATATTTGAATTTAGCTGCTATATAGTGATTATGGACACGTGAAACTCGTGTGTTGTTGCAGCAAGCAGAGGGCATGTTAAAGACACGCAGTGCGACTGTGTCAATATGGAAGTGAAAGAAAAGTAGAGAGATATGTGCAAGTAGATATACATAAATATACATATATACAGTAGGACAGTAGAACCACCTGGTTTTCTCCAATATATACTAATAGTAGTATATGTAAAAACAAACAAACAAACAAACAAATACATTTGAGTTTGAGTTTAAAAAGTGAAGGTTGCCATCTGGGAGTCATGTGATCTATTGCACGTTGCACAAATTAGCAGCTTTTGAAAACACCTTGTTTGCTTTTCTGTTTACAACGACATTATTCACATGCCAACTCCAGGTGCAGTCGATAAGGGGGAGGAATAGCTAATATGCACAATGAGTCACGCATCGGCTTTGCTCAGGAGCGTGCGTGGGTTTGGGATGAACACGGATTACCGGGACGCTCGAGTTAGGCGCGGCCGGCACCTGTAGCGGGTGGTTAGCATCTGCTGTTGCCAGTAGCAAGTGTCCGTGTGTTGACATAGGCAGAGCGCTGAGGCTGCCCTGCTTGTATTCACTTTGTTCACATACTTCCCCGACATGCCGCAACTGAGACGTCTGGCTCGTTTTGAGAGCCGTCCGCCATCACGCAACTCCAGACGAATTCCACAGCAGCGTTCAGGATCCGTGGCATGCGCTGCCTGATGGTCTAGTCAGCACCGGCTCACCCATCCTTGATGTTACTGTGTGTGTTATATAATGAACCGGCCTGACAGCAGTAAGATGGGGACCTGTCTGCTGGCCGGCGTGGAGGATGGGACATGTGGGTATTGTTTGGCATGGGAATGTGCATATATCCCCTCATGTCCAGGACGTGGAGCCTGGGCCTCCTCTCCTCTGTGTTTCAGATAATCGTGCTGGCCCTCTCCTGTGATGGGCCTTTATCAGCCATAACAGGCCATGAAAGTTTGATCTGCCTCTTTCTTTATCATCACCCTCGGCTCTGCGCCGGATCTCATGAGTGAATTTAGTGTGGCCCTCTCTCTTTTTCTCTCATTCCCTCCATCTCCCACCCTTTCTTTTCTCTTTCTTTGCTCCCTCTCTTCACAGATCGCCTCCCTACCTTGCTTTCCGGTCTTTCCCAGGCGCCCCCGACAAGGCTGGTTACCCGCCGCGTTAGCGCGCGCCTCCGCGCCTCCGCGTCTCCTCCTGCTCCTGGCTGCGACTCGCCCCACGCCGTGCCCGGCCTCCGTGCCCGGCCTCCGTGCCCGCGCCATCCCGTCCCCATGCTGCCGGGCCCGCGCTCCGCACCGTTCACGGCGGACATAATCCCATTTGAAGGGCACAGAAATGCGCCGCGGACACACAAAACCGAGGAGGCGTGCGCTAATCAGGTTAGCGGCGTCCACGCCGGGCCGGCCCGCGGGACGCTGGGACCGGGGCAGACGGGTAGCGCCGCCCTGCAGGGTTTCCATCATCCACAGTCTCATCCCTCTTTATGCGCACTCATAATGCCCACAATGTGTCCATTAAAGAGACGGTGCAGGAACGCCTCATCGCCAGTAAACTCAATTATGCTAATATCCTCAGAATGCTGGCCAGAGTTGCATTTTGTTCTCCAGTCTTCAGCGTACATGGAGCAGATGATAATGGGGCAGAGCGCAGCGGCGGGATTTCTGTACTGGATGGGGAGATCAGTATAGTTACTCAGTAAAGTTACTCAGTAAAGTTACTCGAAATTGTTCAGCAAGTAATAATCTTTTGTAATGTGTTTATATGCAGAAGATTTATGGCTGAAGGGAGAAAGCCTTGTGTGTGTGTGTGTGTGTGTATGTGTGTGTGTGTGTGTGTGTGTGTGTGTGTGTGTGTGTGTGTGTGTGTGTGTGTGCATGTTCGTCTGCGTTTGTGCGTGCATCTGTGTGTGTGTGTGTTTGTGTGGGAGTGTTGGTGAGGATGTCTATCCAGCATTAAACCCTTATAAATATTAATTATGCTAGCCTTAAGCCAGAGAATGTGACCTTTGGCTATGACTCTCACAGACCTACTCGGGGTGGCTTTCAAGTCCACCGCAGTTCAAAGTGATCTAAAGACACATTCCAGGGCCTGACCCTCCTCTGCTCTCTACCGCACACATTCAAAATGCATTCGCCTGCATCATTGTAGTGCAAAAACTGCATCTTTACTTATCATCATAGGACAATTGTAACATTTCTTAGCACACGTAATGTAGTTTCACAAGCGTTCTCAGAAACTGGAGCCGTCAGCCATCCCAGAGCAATTTTGTGATGCAGTGCAATTGACATTTGTGCATGTTGTGGGGCCAGTGGTTCAGAAAGCTTCACAGATCCTCTTCGAGTGTGAAAAGCTTGTCTGTTTGCTTTACTTTTTGCTTTTTAATGGGCCCGTTGGCGCCCTGTGTGAGGCGGTGTTGTCTTGTACAAATGCCCGGAGGTGGGTGGAGGGGCGGGTGGAGTGGGTGGAGGGGCGGGTGGAGTGGGTGTGAACAGGCTACGGAGACGCATATGAAAAGCAGGACATCTGACGCCGTCGTACAACTGGAGAACACGGCTGGCTGTTCCTCTCTTGCTCACACGTGGTTCACATGTGTAATGTGGCAGTAGTTTAGAGTTTGGGATGAAGTGATATCTAAGGGTGTGGCGGCCCACTGTTCAGGCCAAAGGGCTCGGCAGACATCAGCAGTCCACACACTCAATTCCTTTAATCGCACTAAAGCCTGCTGGGTGGCTGATCCTTGTATATAACTACTTCTGTAGAACCACCCACATAGACATTGCACCCTTAGATAAAGAGGTATAGTTGTAGTTTACTATCCAATAATCACGTCCAAATATATGTTATGTGAAGTGAGGAAGTCCTCGATATGACACAGACCGTGTTGCAGGAAGTCAACCCCTTGTGACCTTTAGAGAAGGCGCTCGCTGGACGGTGTGAGCCAGGGTCCTGGGTCTTTCTCAGCTGCTCTCCAGAGCCCATGAGTTGTGATAGCACCCAGTGCTGTGGAGACAAGACATTCGGCTTGTAGCAGTCTGCTCAGAGCCCCTCCGTCCGATCCGTGCCGAAGGGGTTCATACTGCTTTTACAGCCGGACCTGACAGACATTTACAATGCTTAGCACTCTTGTGTAGCAGAAGCTAAAGCCATCAGGGTCCAGAAGAGACCGAAACCCCCCCTCCCACCACCAATTCAAGGCCTTCAACCTCAAACACAAACGGCATCTCTGACAGGAGCAATGAAAAACAGCTGGACAAAAGGGCAAGAGTGAGCGCAATTTAGCAGGGTCTGCCCATCCATCTCACCCCCTTTCTGCTGTATGCTCTACCACAGGCTACGAGGCTACGTGATGCTCCTCTACCTCACCCTACAAAAGTGGACCCCCCCGCCTGCCACTGGTGAGAAAACCCGGAGGCTCTGTTCTCAGCCTCGGCTGCTCCGAGTCCGACGAAGCCCCCGGCATCTTCACCGTCAAACGCTGCCTGGCAACGGGGCAACGGGGTGCCGAACGCCAGAAGCACTGCTCGAACCCATCAGGTGTACAAAACAACACAACCGGGTGCCGGGAATTAAATCGTTAACGAGAATTTGTTTGGGATTGGGGGCCCAGGATGTTGAAGCAGATCCAAGCCCTCAGGCAGGCTGGAGAAGGCCTCTTCCCTGTGGGCACAAGCACAGAGCAGCACTGCCTGGCGTGGCAGGAGGCGTGGCTGGAGGCGTGGCAGCCAGTCAAGCAGCCATTGGCTGATGATGCCTTCCACCAGTGCCTGGAGGAATCGGAGGAACCCCTAAGAGCTCAGGTGTACGCCAACGCTTGACATTCATTTTACCATAAAAACCACCATAAGTTAACAATTATTAGAAGACAGCTATTGGCAAAGTGTTCATTACAATTTCAAATATCTCTCTAAAACTAAATTTATATTGGTCCACATAAAAATGACCAGTTTGTCTTTAAACTCACAACTCCTCCTTTAAAGGCTCTCACGTGCTTCTTGGCATCCTTTGGCACACTTATCAGGGCTGACATCACACTCTATGGCCTCCCTAGATAATGTAGAGTCACTGCCCACCATCTGACCACAGAAGGGTGGGTGCGTGTTATCTGCAAACAGGACTGTGTTTCCACCCTGGCACTCAACCCCACAAGAATGAGTGTAAAACCCCCTCCACCCTTTCCAAAGACAGCCAAAGCACCGCCAGTGAACAACAGTTTTGGGTTCGTTATACTGCAAACAGGGATCTCTATTTCTAGACAAGAAAATTTCAGCTGCGATGGGGTGGGCATAAATGCAATTCTAATAATTATCATAGCTGTCGCCTGACACAGACGCTTGGACCGAATTTGTGAAATACACTATGAGGCATTGTTACACAACTGTTCTGTGTCCAGCACCACCCTATAACAGAAGGGCTTATACCCTCCACCTATCACATCATACATCCATGTGCAAGAAATTGCCCCATTCACCTCTGCTTTCAATTATGGTGTACAGGAACACCTAATACTAGCATTCACACACACACACACACACACATTGCACTAAATACACACACGTACACACATGTGCCCCCTCACACACTCACACAGACACACAGACACACAGACACAGACACACACACACACACACACACACACACACACACAATAATTGGTCAGGGTTATATTGTCATTGTAATGCCCTCACCTCTTTGAGGCCCTTCAAACAAGAGCTCTCTCTTCCCCTCCCCACTCCCTCGAAAGCCCCGCGTGAAAACTGCTTCTGTTAGCCCCGTTCATGTGCTGCGTTTTTAGACCTCTCGTCTCAGCCGTCCCCAGAAAGGGGCCCTCGAGATGGAGGGCTGTTGCCAAAAACATCTGAGTTTGGACGGATGACCTCCGGCTGCCACCCGGGCGTGAGCTGAGCTGGGGCTGGGGGAGTTGCCTGCAGGGGCCTCCCGCTCTGATTGGGCTGTTGTGCTGGGGCCCCTGGGGACATCGGCGCCGGGCTACTGTGAACTGCATCCCCACTAACTATGGCCAAGCCTGGACACCCCTGCCCCTGCCACCGGGGGCAACTATCAGGAAGCCCAGACACATCTATTCCCCTTTCCTCTCTCGGTCTGACTCAGGTCCTAACATACATGCACACGGTGCACTTGCCTGTTCGTGCAGCCACACACACACACACACACACACGTGCAACCACACACTCACGCAGATACAACGGCCCGGCAGCCTCTTGCTGGCCTGGTGTTTTTTCCTTCTCTGTGTTTAAAATGAGATCAGTGACATCAACATGAGTAATTCTCAAAAAAACGAGACTGCATGGGTCTCACTGCCAGAGAAACTAGAATGCTGTTATTTTTGGCTGCCACGATCAATCTTACAATATCCTGGTGGACTTGAAAACGGGGGGCCAATATAACAAGACATGGCCAACCCCCCAAAGAGCTGGCCACTCCCACTGTGTCTGATGGCTTTCTAATGGCAGCATGAACCTTTTCATTCTTTTCAGGAAACCTCATCTCTCTCTCCCTCTCTCTCTCTCTCTCTCCCTCTCTCTCTCTCTCCCCCCTCCCTTAGCCACACTCTCTCTCATTCAGTCCTGGAGCCCCTCTAAGTGGTTTCAGATTCGGAATCTTGTGTGGGCCACAGACGTAATCAGGTTAGTTCTGTCGGGGGAGAGAAGTCTGGTTTGTGCTGAACAAGTTTGCGGATACAGACAGTCGGGCCACTTTCTTACCCTGTTTGCTCACCGTTGCACACTCAAATGTTACCTGGAAGCATGGCTTGAAATACAGGTTTACATTTAGTTGGTAAATCCTGTTGTATTTGCATTTAACTGGAAAGAAGTTGTGCTTTATCGCAAGCCAGAACAGAGATGCATGTTCTATGTGCATGATACCATGTGGGTACACACGTATAGCACACACCTGCACAAACACACCATTGAGATCAAAGGACGGAAAAAATGGCACCTTCATCTACATCTTCATCCATCATCTAGACCTTATGAGTTCATTCAAATGAACCCCTGTGGTACTAATACCAAAGCATGTCAGTTCTGAAGCATGACAGTAGGTTGTCAAACACCCAAACCAATTAATGATTACTCCCCAAAACAATATATACTGTACATACACATACTAGACATTTCAGAAGCACATGTAATCCAGTGAAGACTGGCAGGATTTATCATTTACAAGCATGATCCATAAGAAGAAATGTAAATGCTCAAAGCAAACTTGGGTATGTGTGATGAGTCACATTTCGTTAACTGTGGTATGTGGCCCCAGGAACTTATGGCGGCTTCAGTAGCGTTTCAGCACCGACCAGACACGAGTTGTTGTGTATGGCGAGTGCTCCAGGAAGCTGAGGTGTGGGGCCCATGGCTTCTGTAGCTGCTGCAGACGGCCTCACCTGGGACAACACCGCATCCGGCTCTGCAGCTCGACAGACGTTGTCCTGGCCTGCATGCTCTCGGCCTGGAGACACCCCCACCCTCTCCACCCACCCCACCCCACAACCCCCACCCTCCACCGCAAGCGCACAGGATGCCTGCCAGACGGCCAGCGATCTCCTCTCCCAGCCCTGGGGGGGGGGGACGTCGGCCCTGCTCCACGTGCCCTCCGGTGCGTTTGTCCTGTGTCTGTACCATCGTTAAGCCAGTTCTGGCACATTGCTTAGGTACATCTTGCCTTTGTGGTTGTGTTGCATGACGTGCTGCCCGTCACTTATACCTGTTGTCTGAAGTGGTCTGAAGGCAGCCGGCGGGAAGGTGTCCAGCAGAGGAGAGGTCAACTCTTCACAAAAAATCACAAAAGCATTATTTTTAGTAGTAGCAACTTGCTTGCACGGTGCCACTAATGTTCCTGCAATCTGCAACTTTCAAATAACCCGCAAACGTACATTGCAGTGTGTATGTGTCTCTAGGGGGGCAGGAGAGAAAACAAAACAGATCTTCAGTCGTAATTTGGTCCCGGCCTTTGGACAATATTTACAGTTTTTCCACAGTGGTTATTGATCTGCAGAACATGCCCTCAGTCTGATCAGAGCTGCCTAACTGAATGATCACATGGACGTCTACCGTCTATACAATCATGACAGAATAAATGGTGCTTCCACACTGATCTTATTGATGGCCTTCAAATAGTATTTGTCCTCGACTGGAAATCTTTTCACAACCGTGTCTGATATGAGGGAAAGGCAGAGTGCCACACTGTCTAAAAAAAAACTAAATTAGGACTAAATGAAAGTCTGCACTTGTCTGATTATCATAGCTGATACAGATCTTGTACCCTTCGTTTCCCCAAACAACACTTTCAGAGCTCAGAGTTTGCCATTGCTATCACTCTGCAATTGAAAAAAAAAGACTTCTCTAATCCAAGGCCATCTACTATATTAACCAGCACAGGGCACGCTGCTTGACGATTGTGGGCTGTCTCAGCTTGTGCATCCTGTGTGAACAGGAAGGAAGTACAAGGTCATAAGGTCATAAGGACGCTGGTCTCCCCGTTTGCCTCACGCCGCTTTTGGGAGCGCGAGCGAACGCGAAGCAGACGGGACGAGTCTCCTCTCCACGCGTGTGGGGACGCGGGAGGCGGACAGGGGGAGTGAGTGCCGGTCGAGAGTGGAAAACGTAATGGCGTTCACTACCTTGTCATCTCGGTCCAAGAGCGAGAGTGTGGCTGCAGCTTCTTCCACAAGAATGCTGTGGCACGTTCTCAAAGCGTCCTCCTCGCCTCGGGTTCCTCGTGGTAGTTTAGGAGGAGCACCACATCAAACACGCCCGAAACGCAATGACTGCGTGTAGGCCGGGCTAGGCCGCCCTTCCAGATAGTTTAATGCCAAATGAAACCAAAGGATACAAATGAAGGACAGTCAGGATCTAGAAGGGAAACGGAGGTTGGAGTGCAGAAGTCATGGGCATATGTTGTGCATTTGACTGCTGTCTTCGAGATCACCTCCACTTTACAGATCGGGAAATTTAAGAGGTCTTAAAATAGAGCCATGGAGAACTGGGATACACTCAAAATACAGAACACTTGTTTTCACTGGACATACTCTTCCACGGTAAAAGGTTGTGATGGGATGCGTTTTCTTTGTATAACATTAAGTGGGTGACCAGGATGAAAAATGTAACAGATTGTTGTATATAAGCACAGATCGCTGCTTAAACTTAATCCAGCAGTAAATATGAAGATGACAGCTAATGGTCCTTTTTATGAACTAACTAATCATTACAAACAACATTTATCAGTTATGCCACAACATTTTGTAGCGTGTTGTGTCATTATTGTTTCATTTGCATATTGAGTTTCAGGCTTGCATAATTTCACATTTCAGTAATGTTTTCATCTCTATTTGCAATTGATTCAATAATAAAATACCATTTCTGCTTTCCCCAAGTTCATCTCTTATACAGTGTGTACAATTTGAAATACAGTGATGTAAATACAGTGATGTCAGTACAGTGATACAAGCACAGTGACAAGGGTAAAGTGATATATGTATGGTGATACAGGTACAGTGATACAAGTACAGTGATATACGTATGGTGATACAGGTACAGTGATACAGGTACAGTGATATACAGTAAGTATGGTGATATGAGTACGGTGATACAGGTACAGTGATACAGGTACAGTGATATAAGTATGGTGATACAGGTACAGTGATATAAGTACGATGATATAAGTACGGTGATACAGGTACAAGAAATGAGGTCATGCTGATGCTACCTCCTACCTGAGGCCCACCACCTGCACCAAAGGGACTGTGACTACTTGGCCGGGGAACAAGAACCTTAACTATTACTGTAGAACTGTAGAACCACCCTGCGCACCACGGACTTGTGCCAACGGGCCGCCCAATAGAGGATGGGTTCCCTTTTGAGTCTTGGTCCTCCTGATGTTTCTTCCTAATCCCTACCATCATAGGGAGTTTTTCGACTGCCGCGGTCGCCTTTGGCTCATTAGGGATCTGGACCCATATGATTGTAAAGCTGCTTTGTGACAACATGTGTTGTGAAAAAAACGCTATATAAAGCGCTATATAAATAAATTTGACTTTGACTTTGTACAGTGACATAAGTACGGTGATACAGGTACAGTGATATAAGTACAGTGATACAGGTATAGTGATATAGCTGCAGTGGTATAAGTACAGTGATTTAATACAGTGATACAAGTACAGTGATAGAAGTGCAGTGATGTAAGTACAGTGATACAGGTACAGTGATAAAAGTACAGTGATATAGGTACACTATATATAAAAATGTAGTAGAACACGTTTTTTGTTAGCCATTAATCATGATTAATGATTATGATTCTGTGACTTCTTCTCCTTGTTCAATACTACTACTTAATTCTGCATTATCAGTGAATGTAAAGATCTGTGTCAGGGGTGCTGTTAAAGCATTGTGACTGTTGGTCAGAGTTCAAGGGCGTTCACTTTCACATTTAGCTTTTCCTCAACCAAGAAAATCTCAGACTGCAGTCTCAGAAATCCAAGCTGATTAGAATAGATATATGTTCAATATGCACTCCTTCTCTTCCCTACATCCATAAAAAACATATATTTGTTTCTGTTTCAATAGTAACAACAACTAGACAAACCAGAAGGCCTGTGGCGGGCCCACTTCCTCCCTTGGTGCCCTTAACTCATCACTGATTGGCCGTGCCGCCTTTCATCTGTGTTCATGCCCCTAATCAGAGGCGCTTGTGTGTTTTCGCTTTTTTTCTCTTTTTTGGAAATGAGGTTTGCATTCTGTTTCCAGCAGCCGGGCGCGCTTGGGGGGCCAGCCAGCCGCCACGCTCTCCTAACACACTCACAGATTTGGCAGTCAGGCCTGGTGACATCACACACACACACGCAGACACACACGCAGACACACACACACACACACACACACACACACACACATGTATATGAGCAGTCCACTGAAAAACGAGGGTTGCAGATGTAGCGCTTTCAAAGTCTGTTCTCTGCTTTACCCTCCCAAGCTGCGAAACCCCACACCTCCTGTGCCTTCAGGAAAATGGTGCTGTTCTTACACTCCTTTGTGAAACAATCCTAGCGCAATGATATCATATGTAAACAACACGGTAACCCCCCATTACCGGGCCTCTTACTCTAGACTGTGCCAGACCTCTGCAGCTTGACAGACTATTTCATGAATAGAATAATATTTAGTACTAGTACGTCCTGTGAAAACTGCATACTGCTTCCTGTTTTTTATGAAGTCAGGGTCACACATTTATCTAGGGAGTAGAGTGGACGTTCTCTGGAGAACATCTCAAAATGGAATACCAAGTGCATCTCCCACCTCTTTCAAATGACATCAAAATGATAAGTTGATCTTGAATTGGTATTTTCAGGGAATTATGAAAAACTGTGATGTTCACTGTTTTCCTTTGCACAGCAAAATAGAAACACATATCTACACCTTGTCTCTAATTCATGTCCAAAGCATTGCCCATGTATGTGAGCCTGGGTCCCATAGGCTAGTGTTGGAGGAGGTGTGTCCACCCACAGGTTGTGTGATCTCCTCATTCAAATAAGCTGTGGTCCTCTGTCACTCCGATGTCCATCTTTCCATCCAGTCTGTAATAGGATCAAACATGGAGGTCAATGGCAGAAATTTCTTCTGCCCTTGGTGTCTATTGCTAACCCTACACCCGGTGAGCACCCTCCCAGACCATCTGCCCCGCACCCCGTTCTGAACCATCTTGAGGGGATTAGGGAAAGAGGTGGAGAGTGTCCGGTACTGGGAGGTGAATTTCAGCGTGGCCGTGTCAGACGCGTAGAGCACGAGGATGGATAAGGCGCAAGTCGGACCCCTTGCAAGTCGGACCCCTAAGGCCCCTAGTCGGCTGTCTGCAGTTTAATTTACATCGTTCCTCTTGAGGTGAAACCTCCAGCCGATTAAGCCAGTTATCCTCCCTTCGCATCCCTGCCAAAACGTCCAGGTTGGTCAGAGTGTGCCCTCCATCTGTGAGTCCTGCTGGACATGTGACCCTCTAATCCATGTAATGTGCCAACGGACAGGCATGTCAGCAAATTAGCTCTGAGCTCACACCCATTTCATACGAGGTGGTCTTAAAGAAAGAAAAGGCAAATATTGAGAGAAACCAGTCATGCCTCGCAAGCTTTTATTTGCTGAAGATGTTAAATAATGTCGCACGACCTTTACTTTTGTGATTGCTTTATTTTTTTGGATTGAGGATGGTCACAGCAAGTGTGCAGAACCTGTGAAACCGAACTCGTAGAAACAAAGGCCGAAGGCTCGGCATATGATAAACATTTGATATCAGGGTGATAAGTGTCTTGCCATATGTTGTGGATGTAAATGGAGACAGTGAGACAGGGTCTGTGGGGGAGAAGGGTGTCTTGGGAAAAGGGAAGAATGTGAAGTGAACACTTGTCAGATCCACGCCGCCTGCTTCTCGAGGCTCACTGGCCATTGTTGGGGTTTCCTTGGGATCTTTTTTTTCTCTCCTGCTCCGTCAAAGTGCTATGTGACCCCTGACCTCGCCTCTGTGCATGTGAGCTGTGTTTATAGGCTGGGTGCCTCTGAACCAGCAGTGCTCTTTATCACGTTTTTTTCCCACTAGAGGATGATGAAAGAGAGGGGGAAGCACTAGTCTGTTTTCTCTTCTCCTCTTTTCCAGCCAGCCCACCTCTAGGGGTTTCCTCGTCTCCATGAGCTGCACTTTCAAAGGCATGTAAACACACACACAATCACACACGTACACACACACACACATACACACACAAACCCACACACCCCACCCCACACATGTGCACGTATGGAAGCACAAACATACAAAGACACACACACCCACAGGCACAGAACCACATGCCCACCCACCCACACACACACACACACACACACACACACAACTGCATGCACACTTAACAGGCAAATGATATGTTAAGACAAAAGCAAACTAAGGAGGAGTTGTGACAGAAGATCCGTGAGATCTGATCAGGAAACAACGGCACATAAATCGCATAATTAGGTCAGCGTGTTAGGCCCTCAAAGGTGACATACTGTACATTTATGAGAGCAAATATTAGGCGGGCTGTGGGATCTTTGGTGGAGTATTTAACTAGCTTCTCCCCAGCATTATCTAAGAGGATGTTTTCTTAACAAACATTGGCCTCTCTGCACATTCTTTTTTATCACTGTAACATGCTTCAAGATGTAAATAGTAACACCCAACAGCGTCATTGTTCTCAATACCCAAGTCCAACAACTTTAGTGAAAAAATGAAGCTTGAAACACCACTTGTCACCACTTGTCAATTGTTTCTATTGTCTTCTCCAACAACTGGAGACAATAATCACTTGATCCACAGAAAACGGCAGCTGTGGAAGACATTCTTTAAAGAAAAAGTGATATATATTTTTTTTACATATTTTCAATCACTTAATTTGAGAATCACTGGATAAATATCTCAAACATTGTCCAGGAATAGACCACCTCAAATTGTGCTCAAACCTAGTACCCAGCTGGGGCCAATGGCTTCCTCCAAGAGACCCAGAAGTTATTTTGAGTCACGTTGCATTTGTTCTGAGAGGCCGCAGGGGCTCTGAGAGCCCCTCAGTGTGGACCTGTATGCATCCAGGTCCTCGTCCTCAGGCCTGCAAGGCAACAGGAGGTGTCCTTCTGCCTGTCTCCCCCCGGTCCTGGGGGGGCAGCCGTGAGGGACAATGGTATCTCTCTCTCCGAGTTCGCATGGCTCACGCACGACCCACATTCTTTTTGCCCACTCCCCACCCAGGGTGAACAATGCCTGTCCTTTTCACAGACCACTCCCCCCCACACCCCACCCCCCAACACAGACACACAACCAGCATCTTCAATGGAGTAGCCCACATTAATGATGGCACCATGTTCTCAGCAGGGAGGAATTCAGGAGCGGGGCCATATTTCGTCAGAGACGCGCACTGGGCCACTGTGGAACTGCTGCTTTCTGAACGGCTGGCGCCTTTAACAGCAAACCTCCTGATATCACTAATGTCATCATTCTCACAGTGATATATAAAGCGCTGTGTCTGTACCACCCAACACACGGTTGGGTTGTGTGTACTCACCTGTAATCAACTGTATGGGCTTTGTGCCAGGGGAAATAAAATAAAATTAACAGCCATCCAAGAATGCTTGTCGTTTCTTTCCAACTCCGCCATCCTCTTCAGATCTGTGTTTACTAGTTTAGATCTCTTCACTTGGCTGTGATCTTACAGCAGAAGAGTTCTCACGTATCCCCGAGAAGGCTGTGCGGCCCGGGAGGCTGAATGGCTGCAGGCCCTGTGACCTCCTGGTGACCCACTACATGGCTCGGTGTTGTTTACATCACCTAATCCCCAAGACCCTAACGACGAGACTCCAAGAGCGCTCCAGTCCTGGTCTCGCTGGGTAGGCTCATCCATTTATGACTGATGTAGGTGGACCACAGGACACTCAGCACCGGTGAACATTAGAGGAAGAGGAAGTGCAAAAAGGCTCATTTAGTCTGTAGTCCAGGCAGTTTTTCTCAGTTTGGTCCATTCATGTCCATGCAGTATTTTTTTTTTATTCATTTATTTACTTTATATAATTTTCAGTTGTTTCCCCCAGTTCATTGAACACCATTTATTTCCTACTGCAAGACAACGCATAGTCTGAAAATGGCAAAGGCAACCCATGTCTCTTCTGAACAGACAGGAAGCATGCTGAGACTACAGTGCTCCATTCTCAGGTGTGCCCTCTGCCTGTTCAGGCTTCGCATGGGCTCGTACATCGAAGACTGTGCTGTTTTCATGGTTAATAACGTAGGAGGTTCCATTTTGGGAGTATTTTGGCATTTCCCACACATGCTACTGCTGACACTGGAACCCAAATCTTCAAACGCAGGCAGAACCCATACAACTGCCAGAACAGAGCTTGCACAGGCTGCACCCTGGCCATGGGACCGTAAAGTAAGGTCCCCTCACGCAATATTGCGTTTTAAAGAATGAACTTGAAATAGATCCCATCTCTTGACATATTGCAGGTGGTAGAACAGCAGGATGTGTCGCTTTGGGACAAATTTGCACTGCCTTTTTTGTCTGGCTAATTTTGTCACAGATGTGTTAGCTGAAGCTTAATTTTGCACCATCACAGTTCATGTCCAAATGTTATATCTGAACAGTACAACAATGGTTACAGGAAACAATTATTTATACCCAGAGATTATGCCGCTAAGATTAGTTATGATTTACATGGTTAAAAACAGTCATGGATTGTCTGGTCACAACACAGGACAAAGAATAATATATTCTGACTGTGATAAAATAAAATAAAAAATGTCTGTGCTATTGATAGCACTGGGTTTACCTCATTGTTTTTGCTAAGCCGGATTTATCAAAACCTTTCCTAGCTTTAAATGATAATGTTAACATTTTCTTAAAGAGCTCAGTTATAGCTGTTAGAAAACATCCTGAAATCACAAGTATGGTGGAAGAAATGCATCACAGTTTGGTTTTGTTCAGCCCTGTTCAAGAAGAGCCTGTTGAGTCTCAGCCATGGTGGCTTCCCTACTCAGGACGGGGCTTAATTAATTATCATATTGGCGGGAATCAATTAAATCGCATTAAAGTCCTCCACAGGGGACATGTAAGCGTCTCCATGCAAACCCTATGGCTTGAGTGACATTGATTTTTTTATTACAAATATCAATGCAATAAAACATTGCAAACTAAAACATAGGTGCCAGTCCTGGCTCAGTATAATCCACATTAAATGTTGTCCCTTAAAACCAGTCCCAATCCACAGATGACAGGCTTATTGATTATGACACATCTATCAATTAACTCCCAGAGATTCTCACAGCATGTGGTGGTCTTGGTCAGGTAATCAGGGATCAGTGGAAAAACTTGAGCAATCAATACTTAGTGTGATGGACAATGTCTTATTTACTATTAAAGCTCAACAAATAGGGAAGAGGTTTGTTGCTGGATCACTGAACTGAACTGAAGATAGGTGCAATGGGTGATATGGCAGGATATTTCAGCACATGACTCTTGGATCTCATATCTCAAGACTATCTCATTGCTATTTCATATCTCCTAGCTGTCTCATATATCATGGCTATATCTAAGTCCTTCAGAAATAAAGATGCTGGTCCACTTGGCCTAGAGTTGGGCTCCTCATCTAATCTCTCTGTATCATACTTGGCCATTCAACACATGTAGGCAGTCAACTTAATTTTTTTTTTGTATTTTTAATTGTATGTATACAACGGATTTTAAAGCCATTTTATTTTACTCAAGCTTTTTTTTGTCCCAAAACACCAGCATCATCACCTAAGCTGAGAATAATTCTAGACTGATATAATTACCCAAACACAACAGGTTCTTGGATGTCCTCTTCAGTAACAGCAAACTCAGCACCATACGGGGGCTGAGTAAGCACATGAACGGCTGGCTCCCCCCATCTTCATACTGGACTGGCAGAGCAGTGGTCTAGGAACAGACTAAGCCATCAGACAGGAGGCTGCCAAGAAGCTTAATCGCAGCCCAAGTCTTCGCTCTGTGCCATTTACAAATGCAGCAGGCAGATGCTATGTTTTGGCAAACTACAGAACTACAGAACTCTGTTTTGACGGGTGGGAAGGATGGCCCATATGGACTCATGACTCATTAAGTTGGGATCATCCAAAATGGCTGACTCACTGGGCACGATGCAGGCTACAGCTTCCTAATGCCCGAGGCAGGACAGCTCACATGCACACGTGCGCTGACTAGCTAACTAGCATCGGAATCAGATATAAATAAACGAAGACCAAATAAATAACCACAAGATGTGGAGTTCAAAGAAAAACCACCGTAGTTTTGCGCCCAAAACATCAGAGCGAGTCTTTGAAGCCTTCCAGCGGACCATCCTCCTCGGTGCCTATGCTCTTTACGTCTCTCTAAACCAGCGGAAATATAGGCGGCATAGAAGGGGTTATTATCCGCTCCCTGGTTTCTCATTCCAGAGCGTTAACACAATGAGCCCCATTTTCCCCATTCCACGGCGAGACCATATTGTTTCCAGGAGCTTCCATACAGTTATATAATAATCAGCACCATATGCCCCCTATCAGTAATTATGTCCCAGGGTTGAGCGTAGATGGCGCAGACGTTACCATGGCAAGAGAGGATTTTCAAAGTCTGATCGGCCATGGTCTCCTTTTTGTCTGCTACGCCGCCCCTCCCCTTTCAATCAATCTACTCCCTAAATTGATTTTGATAGCACAGCCCCTTGACCTAGTTCAGGGACAATAGCACGAGGTCCCAAAAATGTACGGATGGAGAAGCACATTTGCCAGCGCCCCCCCCCCCCCACCTCTGATCCGGAGAGGGTTATTCAGTAAGTGAAGCATCGCCTTTGTGCGACCCTGATGGTCGATGTGACCCCGTGTCCTCCGGAGGTACACGCCCCTCGGCGCCCGAACCCCAACCCCTGCCGGCGCGGCCCACGCTCTCTCGCCAGCAGCGCTATCACGCTGTGACATGGCCTGACAGGTGGGTGCTGGTGCCAGGCCCGTGTCAGCATCCAGCCACGCTAATGAGTAGCGGAGCTGACAGAGCAAGGCCAGAGTCTCTCCGGGACAACCAGTTGCTTGTTCATCAAGATGCAAGACGGCTGGGGGGGGTGTCGGGGGTTAGGGGCGTGGGCGTTCGGGAGGGGATGGCGGGGATGTGGGCTGCTGTGCTTGTCATGTGGCGCAACCCTCAGTAGGTCCTTTGGGGGTGTTATATCGATCCACTTAATGCCTGATTATCACTGGATAAGAGCTTGGGCGCTCGCGGGTCCCGCCTGCAGTCCCAGCCTGCTCAGAAGGGGATCTGAACAGTCAGCACTCAGAAGGGGATCTGAACAGTCAGCACTCAGAAGGGGATCTGAACAGTCAGCACTCAGAAGGGGATCTGAACAGTCAGCACTCAGCTGCCAAGCCCCGTTTCGCATCGTCAAATTTAGAAGCCACTTTATTTGATCCAAGTCCTTCAGCATTGTGGAAAGCCCAGTGCGGTCCTGTCTCGAACATGCCAAAGGACAGAGGAAAGGTCCCCATGTCAGACTGAAGATGAGTGTTTGATTTTATATCAATATACAAATACGTAAGTCCAGATCTGGAGAATTGTTGGTGCTAACCTTACACATACAATTATACATTGTCATTTTTTGAGAACAGAAGACTTAGATCACATGCCCTCATCCGCACAGTTTGAAAAGCAGAGACAGGAAAATAATCAGAATATTACAGAAGAAATAAGAGAAAAAGAAATGGTCTCCTTAGAAGAACTTTTTAGTGTCGTAGAACTGATCGGACTAAACTAATGAATAAAGTACTGAATGGAGGATTGGAAGAGTGAATATACTGAATACCTGAAAAGCTCAACCCCCAGTCATCAAGCATCACTTCATTGGATCAGTAACATTATAATCATAATGGTCATTGCTAAAGCATTTAAATGTTTATTTTAATGTTATAGTGCTTATTCGTTTTCTGTACTGTGTTATTTCTCTGCTACATCAACTATATTACAATCATTTTCCATTATGTTCTTCTAAATGTGATTCCTATAGTACCCGTCATTTCACAATCCACTGCAAACTTTTCAGGTGGTATATTGTATATAGTTACACTGAGCTATTAAGTTTTATTTATTGAATAATTAATTGTGTCTAACATGCAGACAGTCCCCTAATATGGCAGTTTTAATTTTAGCCAAATGTGCAAACAAATTTCACGCACATGCGTGTTCTGCATGACCAGGGTTTCACGCACATGCGTGTTATATACCACTCTGCATGACCAGGGTTTCACGCACATGCGTGTTATATACCACTCTGCATGACCAGGGTTTCACGCACATGCGTGTTATACACCACTCTGCATGACCAGGGTTTCACGCACATGCGTGTTATACACCACTCTGCATGACCAGGGTTTCACGCACATGCATGTTATATACCACTCTGCATGACCAGGGTTTCACGCACATGCGTGTTATACACCACTCTGCATGACCAGGGTTTCCATGAGTAGAAAATAGAAAATGTTACACAGTGACAAGCTCCACAAAGTATAAACAACAAAAGCGATTACATTATCAAAAACATGCAATCAGGTTAAAAATATGGCATGCCAGATAAGACTATTCAATTATCGAGAGGATATTTCTGGAATTCTATACGAAAACCGGTACTGAAATTTCTACACTATTGTAATGACTACCGCACAGTAATGACTACAGCACAGCGATGCATTAGCCTAAACCCTGAAGGGAAGAAAAGACAAATGCTGGAATAAGAATGAAATGTGTCTCAGGGGGCTAATGGCGGCGCAGGACAGTCAGCACGGCGGAGGAGGCTGTCCCTGCACTCCGACATTCCTCGCTGCCCCGTCTGTGTGTGGGCGGCGTGTGTCTGAGCCACACGACTGAACAGCAGAGAGGCGAGTGACAGGGGCATTCTGGCACAACGCGCACGCACTATTCTATGTTTTCTTTCATCCTTCCGGCACCTTCTGCTGGTGGCTATTAAAACCTCGGACGGAGCATGGGAGGTGCGGGATACGTGGTGACTAATCCACGAAGATGTGAGCCAGATGCACGGTCCCATTTCCCCGTCGGTTTTCAGAGGCACACAATTGTCTGCATTCATTCTACCAAAGGATATGTGGCCCTGAAAAAGATGAAATTATCGTCATGTGTGTCAGGACAGGGAGGACGAGGGGACTAGAGATAGCGCGTGAGGTCATTTTTCCAGTCCCTACTTCCTTTAAATCAGAGTTGAAGTTTGATTAATTTTTCAGCTGCAAACAGATGATCTCAATCAGCACAGAGAGAGAGAGAGAGAGAGAGAGAGAGAGAGAGAGAGAGAGAGAGAGAGTAGACTAAGTTTTATATCAAACTATGAACACACTGAATTTGTCTGCTTTCTCTTCCAGAGAGGAAAAAAAAGATTAGATGAACTGAGCAGAAGTGCTTTAGTGGACCCTGGGAAGTGGGACCTAGAGGAGCTGAATGAAATGCCTGTGGAGGAAGGCGTGCTGAGACGCGATAGGCAAACCTTCACATTCACTGCACATCCTGTTTGCTCACTCACTCACTACCCTGCTCCGTTTTTCATGAATGGCTGGAGGAAGCCGGCCTGCGATTGGCTAACCGCTGTCCAATCACGGCACAGATGATGACCAAACAGTGTGCACGTGCACCAGCTGCTTCGGAACATTGCCGCCTGGAGTTTCTAACTAAAGAGCAACCACACAGGCTTCCTTTCCTCATCCGCACCCAAACAGACAAACGTCCCCGCTGCCCTAATCAGACAGCGGCTTCATCTGCTCTCTGTACAGTAGACTGCTTTGTGGTGTTAACATTCTTGAGAAAATTTGCAGTTGGCTACAGACGGAGCCACAACCCTCTTCCTCCTCAGATACCCAGAAACGGCCTCACAGAAGCTCAATGGCTGTACATTTCGGCTCGTTGCTTGTGTTCTTGTGTTCTACACACAGGTTTGCTAGGCCGTGTGCAGGTTCACTCAAACGTGTGCTTTCAAAAAAAAATTTTCTCCAAAACGTGTTCTTTCACCCACTGACTTATTTAGCTTTATTCAGCATTTGTGTGAGCCTGCATTGACAACAAATGTCCATTTTCCATAGTGGTAACACAGACAGAAAGTAAGGATTATTATCTATCAAAGTTCATGTCTGCTTGTAATACAGGTTTGAAGAGTGACAGATTCCATGGAGGTTATCACTGAACACACTGCAAAAATACAAGTTCAAATTACAAAAATGTGTTTACATTGGGCTGCTTTACAGTCACAAAACATGACTCACCAGTGTTACATTATCATTTTTGGTTCAGTTAAAAGATGCACCTACATTCAGCAGAACAGTATTATCAAGTCTTGTATCACACATGGGTTGGCAAAAGTAGGTAGGGGCTTCTATAATATATCATTCACATGCACAGGTCTTCTGGAACTGGTCACTTAACACACCTTTATTCAGTCAATGGAAAGAAAAATATAAAGGGAGTAAAATAAAGTAAAATAAAATCTAACCACAATTTGGACGTCACTGTGATGACCCAGGGGATAGCAGATAGGTGTGTGTGTGTGTGTGTGTGTGTGAGAGAGAGAGAAAGAAAGAGAGAGAGACGGTGTGTGTGAGAGAGAAAGAGACTGTGTGTGTGTGTGTGTGTGTGTGTGTGTGTGTGTGCGAGAGAGAGAGACTGTGTGTGTGTGTGTGTGCGCGTGAGAGAGAGAGAGTGAGAGAGACGGTGTGTGTGTGTGTGAGAGAGAGTGTGTGTGAGAGAGAGAATGTGAGAGAGTCAGAGAGAAAGTGTGTGTGAGAGAAAGAGACAGTGTGGAAGAGAGAGAGAGAGACAGAGAGAGAGAGAGAGAGAGAAACTGTGTGTGAGAGAGAGACTGTGTATGAGAGACAGTGTGCATGTGAGAGAGTGTGAGAGTCAGAGAGTGTGTGGGTGAGAGAGATAGAGGGAGAGAGAGAGAGAGAGAGAGGGAGAGAGAGAGAGAGAGAGAGAGGGAGAGACTGTGTTTGTGGGAGATAGAGACAGTCTGTGTGAGAGAGAGTGTGAGTGTGTGTGTGAGGGAGAGAGAGAGAGAGAGAGAGAGAGAGAGAGAGAGAGATAGAGAGAGATAGAGAGACTGTTTGTGGGAGATAGAGAGACAGTCTGTGTAAGAGTCAGAGAGAGAGAGAAACACTGCTGCCCTCTGTTTCTCCAGTGAGCCTCACCATCACCTTTGTCATCAGGATCCCTGAGGGAGGCCTCCCCTCCCCTCCTCTCACCTCCCTTCTCCTCCCCATACCCTCCCCTCCCCTCCTCTCACCTCCCCTCTCCTCCCCTCCCCTCCTCACCTCCCTTCTCCTCCCCATACCCTCCCCTCCCCTCTCCTCCCCTCCTCTCACCTCCCCTCTCCTCCCCTCCCCTCCTCACCTCCCTTCTCCTCCCCATACCCTCCCCTCCCCTCTCCTCCCCTCCTCTCACCTCCCCTCTCCTCCCCTCCCCTCCTCACCTCCCTTCTCCTCCCCATACCCTCCCCTCCCCTCTCCTCCCATCCTCTCACCTCCCCTCTCCTCCCCTCCCCTCCTCACCTCCCTTCTCCTCCCCATACCCTCCCCTCCCCTCTCCTCCCCTCCTCTCACCTCCCCTCTCCTCCCCTCCCCTCCTCACCTCCCTTCTCCTCCCCATACCCTCCCCTCCCCTCTCCTCCCATCCTCTCACCTCCCCTCTCCTCCCCTCCCCTCCTCACCTCCCTTCTCCTCCCCATACCCTCCCCTCCCCTCTCCTCCCATCCTCTCCTCTCCCCTCTCCTCCCCTCCCCTCCTCACCTCCCTTCTCCTCCCCATACCCTCCCCTCCCCTCTCCTCCCCTCCTCTCACCTCCCCTCTCCTCCCCTCCCCTCCTCACCTCCCTTCTCCTCCCCATACCCTCCCCTCCCCTCTCCTCCCCTCCTCTCACCTCCCCTCTCCTCCCCTCCCCTCCTCACCTCCCTTCTCCTCCCCATACCCTCCCCTCCCCTCTCCTCCCCTCCTCTCACCTCCCTTCTCCTCCTCTCCTCTCCCCTCTCCTCCCCATACCCCCCTCCTCTCCTCTCCTCCCCTCTCCTCCCCTCCCCAGTTTTAAGCTATATAATGCAAAACTGGGGATTTGACAGTTGGGTTTCCCAGGTTGGCTCTGCAGAGCAGAAAAGCTGATTGGCGCTGCACAAATGTCCAGATGCCGAGGAAACTCGCAGGTGGAACTGTTGCTCCTTTCCCGGGGGGGAGGAATCATCTCGGGGGAGGAATCGGGGCGAGGGGGGTTTGTGTGGGTGCTGCCACCGCTGCTATCAACCACCCCAAGCTGGGCAGCCCACCTGTACTGTGCAGCGTGCCGACCACCGCACCACCCGCTACAGACCTTTATGGAGGCTAATTAGCCATGTTTGGGGCATTCCTGTAGTAGTAGTTGTTCCACCGCCATGTTTTATGAGACACCTGTATGTCATTTCCTGATGGATTCCACACGGTGGGAAACATGCAGACAGAGATGACTGTACCTCAAGACCACAGCGCAGGAAGGAGTTCCTTATTAACTTCAAACTTTTTCATTCATACTTTTTCATTCATGCTTTTTCCTTTAAACTTCTCATTGATACCATTTAACCGGGAAAAAAAATGTCTTATGCCATATATTATATTCAAACATATGGAGGTTGATCTATTTTTTTTCTCACTTTTTGTAGAAATAATTGTGTAATAACTTTTTTTTCTGACAAGTGAACAAGTTATTTTTCCTAATTATGGCAACTCGTGTGAAGTTTTGTTTGGGGATATCAACTCAGAGGACTCTGCACCCTATTGATGGGTTAACCTGACAACAGCAGCTGTGAGGCGGGAAGATTGGTGGGGGGTGGGGGGTGTGGGGGGGGTTGGCGGACGTGTACTGTATTTCTAAATGAGCCCCCCAGCCTCCCGCTCTGCACTACTAACGAGGTAGTCGGTTTAATTGCGGAGGTTCATTAGTGTTGAATGGTGCCTCTCGCTGGGCCCCTATGAGTGGGGACAGAGGTACAAAACGAGGGGGGGTTGCTGTGGAGCTTCAGGCGTAAGACACGGGCCGGGGAGCACGTAATACACAGGACTCCTCACCAGCCTCAGACCAGGGGCCTTGCACACAGCCATGGGCTGGTCTGGGTGCCCAACAGCTGCCTTGAACTTCCAGGACTGAGTGAAGTCAATACAAATGACAACAGAACAGTCAGCAGGGACCCTGAGTGACGCAAGATAATGATAATCAACAGCAAGACACCAGTAACTAATCACTCACATATACACGTCCTACGAGTGAGTATTTCTAGACCAGTAGAGTCGCTGTAGAAGTCTAATTGTCTGTTTCACAGTCCTACTGAATGTACTGAAAGTGTTTACTGAAAGTTAGTAAGCTCCTTCTGACTGTCTAACTGTGTTATTAAGGGTATGCAGTACACAAATGGAAGAAGGGCTACTGGTGAGAGGAAGACAGGTGATGTTCTATCAGACAATGATCTCAGGCAGGGCTCTTCTCTCAGGTGTTCTTCTCTCAGGTGATGCTCTTCTCTCAGGTGTTCTTCTCTCAGGTGATGCTCTTCTCTCAGGTGTTCTTCTCTCAGGTGATGCTCTTCTCTCAGGTGTTCTTCTCTCAGGTGATGCTCTTCTCTCAGGTGCTTTTCTCTCAGGTGATGCTCTTCTCTCAGGTGATGCTCTTCTCTCAGGTGTTCTTCTCTCAGGTGATGCTCTTCTTTCAGGTGAGGCTCTTCTCTCAGGTGTTCTTCTCTCAGGTGTTCTTCTCTCAGGTGTTCTTCTCTCAGGTGTTCTTCTCTAAGGTGTTCTTCTCTAAGGTGTTCTTCTCTCAGGCGGTGCTCTTCTCTCAGGTGAGGCTCTTCTCTCAGGTGAGGCTCTTCTCCCAGGTGCTCTTTTCTCATGTGATGCTCTTCAGTTGCTCTTTAGCACACATGTGCCTGTTTTTCTCTTCTCCTTTTTACTTGAAATTTGATATTAGCTGCAGGAAATACATTCAAGGAGTTTAAATCAGAAATGCAAATGCTTTCATTTATTAACTTCCTGGGAGTTCGATTTGAGGTTTTATTATACTACTCCTACACTTCCGTATCAGTTATTCAAATAGTTTTAACAGATGACAGTTCTCCAATTCTCCACTCTGTGTGTGTGTGCCTGTGTGTGTGTGAGTCAGCGTTAGTAAAAAGCTTACACATAATGTCCTTAAACATACATATGCCTCTGTATTAATTATCTATTAAATATCTAACCAACAGTCCTTTCAAAGTTCCCAGCATTTCACAGTCACTTCCTCTAAAGTGACACGAGACAGGCAGAGGACACGTAATTAAACTATTCATATTACAAAGGCAAGTAGCTACAAAGCCCTATCACCTCATTCCAAGTTTGTTTTCCCAGGCTCCATTTGGCACTGAGCTCTCTGTTTCTGTGCATTTCACCCAACCTGCTGATAACTCTTACCCACAGGGTGCGAGATCCTATAGTCCTCTGAGACCCAGACCCAGGCCAGGTAGAAACCAGGTCCTGCAAATGTCAATAGTTCTACCTGAGGCTCTTGGCCAGATGGAGGAGCGAGTAGCAGACACTACGTGCTTTAGAGATCACCCCAAGCCTCCACCCCTCCCCACCCTGCAACCCTCCAGCCCCCCGGGGTCCCAGGACCACTGAAGTGAACCTCGGGGACCACCCTGTCGGAGCTCACACTGTGGGGACCCGCATTCCATTGGCCACCTATTGAAACACAAACAGTTCATTTAAACTGCCTCCTCAGTATGACCCGGACGGGTCCCCTTTTGAGCTCAGACAGAGGGGGCTCATTAGGGTTAAGATGGTGGAACGGATGGCTATTTGTGGACTGGGTTGTGGGGTGGGGGTGTTGGGTGTGGGTGGTGTATGTGGGTGTGTGTGTGGGGGGGCAGTGGAGAGGTTGGGTTGGAGAGCAGGACCATCTGGAGCAGTGATGGTGAATCTTGGAGTATTTGTGTAAGCTGGGATGTTTTCTCTTCTTCACCTCTGAGTAAACAGAGAGGCAGGCCTGCAAACCTTGCCACTAATTGTTGACCCTGCTTGTGACTGAGACAATGGAGGCTGAAGCATTCTCTCTGTTTACTGACTGCAATGAGGTCAGGGCTTCAGGTAATTAGAGACTTTTAATCAAGTGCTCTCCCACTGAAAAGCAGCTAGAGCACTCCAAATTAATTTACAAAGTGAGCCATGTGCTTTCCTTACACTTACTTATGACAGTTAACACCATCACGCAGGGGCAATTTAAACAAACAGGGGGTGTTCTCTAGCTACACCTAGCTCCACCATCTTGCTTGAGAATGTGTAAGGCTTTAGTTCGTTTCTTAGGAAAATAATCGACAGCCGTTTGGCAATGCAAATACGTCAACATTTAGGCATTGTTTTAAGTAAAATTTTAAAATGGTTAATCTTCAGAAAAGAGAATCTTATATTTCCTCAAAATAGTGACATTTCCTGTGTTTGATTAAGGACTACCAGCCTTGGTCTGTTAAAAAGGATTTATGAGAGTAAATAAAGTAGTGAGGTTTGTGTCATTGTCATTGTCAATGTGTGTTCTGAATGTGCTTAAACCCTGAAGCAAACAAATTACAGTTAATTGTCTTGCAAAATACTGAGCTCTCCTTATCTTGCCTTGCAAACATGGCCTGTAGATCCTGCTAATGTCCCGCTCCACGTGAGACAGAAGGTCATATTCGCAGAGGCCTTCCACGTTATCTCCAAACCACCCGTCAGGTGTAAAATTGCAACACTTTCCAACATGTTCGACCAGATTTTGCAGCTTTACGACAGAATGACAAAGACTGCAGCTCGTGTGTTGAGGTTTGGATGTTTGATGTGGGTTTAGCACAGCATGAATCAGGGGCAAAAGGTGCAGTCCAGTAAATGCACAGACCCACACAAGGACACGTGCTGTACCTCACACCCTTTGTTAGGCCAGATACTGTCCATGCATGCTGATGGCACGATGCAACGCGAGAAGGTGTGTTGAAGGTCTGGAGAGCAGCAGGTTTGGCCGGAGGGGGTCGCGCCATGGGACACCACCCCCTACTCTGCTCGGTGCTTCTCCGTAACACTACGGAGAAACACCAGTGAGAGGAAACAGGCAGAGAAAGAGGAAAAGGAAGAATCCCAAACGAAGGAGTGGAGAGAGAGTGAGCAAGAGAGTGAGAAGTGAGAGGAGAGTGAGAAAATACGCAAAGCAAAGGGGATAGGTTGTGCGCGGGGCTAAGGAGGAGCAGGGTGGGTGCCCGCTCAGATGTGGTGCGATTCAGGCCTCGGTTGCGCCGACAGACACCCTCGGGGTGCAGCTGTCCCCCTGTTCAACTGCTGAACCCCTTTTGGGTGCCCCCCGCCTCTTGCAAGGGCGGCTTAGCCGTTGGCTCAGAGCGGGCCAGGCCCCAAATCACACACACATGGGACACAGGGAAGAGAATGCTTTGATTGTGCACAGCAGAATGCAAGTGCAGCCACACTGCTGCATCTATTTTAGCCCATGTGTCCCCGCCGCTCCATTCGCCCGGCTCGGTTACGCCCGCACACGGAGGAGCGCGCCGGCAGCCGCCCGACGTCCTCTCCGCCCTCCCCGAACCTTCCAGCATTTCTGGAAACCCCTGCGGGAGAGGCCAAAGACACCGCAGAGGAAGAGAACCTCTTTTTCCGTCATTGTTGTTTTCATTTGTTCCGTGTTGCACTAGGATGAGCGACCGCTGGGTGCATCTTGAGCTTAACGTCTCGTGGTGTTGGTCCACAGACGGGTTCATCAAAGGCTTGGCAAGGAGGATCGTTCTCCTAGTAAAAGTTGGGATGAAGTTTTTTTTTTCCTCCCGCTTTTCTTACTGTGATGGAGAAGGTATTAAGTACAACATGGGTCTAGACATTGTGAGCCACTGACATTTTGCATGCTTTAGTAGTAGAAACCTAGAACCATATGTTTAAAGATGGCGACTTAAAAAGAACACATACAGTAAATATAGGAAGAATATCAATCGCAGGATATTTCAGTTCCAGTCTGAGGTTCAATGGTTTAGCAGAACAGCATATATGATATGTCCAAACATACACCGCAGACACCATATACTGAAATTAAACATTAACTGGAAACTACCTTTCTTGGTTTCACTCTCATGAAATCCCCACAAATTATGATTTGTGAAAATATCTCCACTTCTTTCAGGTTTGGGATGAGGCCCACTGGTCTCTAGATCTACTCGGACCTAGACTCGGTCCTCTCACTAAAACCTGCACTCTTACCTGCTCAGCCAAGTATTCTGAAGTGCAATGTGATCATTTTGGCTCAGAGTTCTGGTTCTGTGGCATTTGTAACCCGGGCCCCAAGGCACCACGCTACAGTACCACCTATTGTTGAGCTCTTTTGTTGAAGTCCATTGTGCGCTCACCTGGACTGGGTAGATCTGGCAAAGTGCCATCTGACGCATCAGCTGACACTGAATTATGGTCACAACAACTTTTATCTGTGTCTTTATCTGTGTCTCATTCATGTGTCTGTGGATCACCCATATACGAGCTTAGAGCTGAGCTCAAAGGAAATCACCGGGTTCGCCTTATTCGTCCCAGGACACCTGATGTTCATTCAAGGAGCTTTACTTTGTTTCTTTAGCAAACAATGACTAGGAAGATGAATGGGGTTTCTGTATTAACCCACACAGATGAATCAACTATCAACTAAGAGGTAGACATTGGTAGTCTCACTACTAAGCTGTGAGGAATGTCGAGTTATTGTGACAATATTTACATATTTCAACCATTACCATCAGTGTATTTGTGGTGTACCGCGGAAGTTCTTAACATCACATCCTAGGTGCTTCCATGAGTTTCTGCCCCAGATCCGTTGCTGATCACACCCTGAGGAAGAGGAGCATGCTGGGTAGAAACACATTTGATCCTGGCTGAGAAGGAGTGGAGACCCCCTGCTGGGGGTGGGACGGGGTGGGGGTGCTTGGGGGGGCGTGACTGGAGCAATCCACAGTGGGATTAGATTCTGATGCAAATGGGGAATCCTACCAGGTTGGACTATACCAGGGGTGCCCACAGTTTTCAGCTTGCGAGCTACTTATAAGATGACCAAGTCAGAAAGATCTACCGGGGTGGCGGCGAACGTAATTTGTTGAGCGGGGGGGGGGGGCGAACGTAATTTGTTGAGTGGATTGCAGATTGGCTACCGTGAATGTCAATCAAAATACAACCGTCAGTGCAGATGTGCGATTCATCTACTACTATTTTATGTGACGCGATCTACGCACATTCCTTCGCGATCGACCGACACTTCCTTCGCGATCGACCGGTCGATCGCGATCGACGTAATGAGCACCCCTGGACTATACTGAAACATGCTTGTTTGGCTCTGATCTGAAATCAAGTCTCTACCGTTGGAGTATCTCCATACAGAATCAGATCAAGAGTGAAAGTGACTGAAAAAGACAAAGAATGCTCAGAGACATTTTGACTTTCTTGGGCTACAGGTCTTTACAAAAGCTGAAGTAAGTTTAACAACGGTTAAAGCGCAATGTTTCTCACGGTAATCCTGCTCACACCTTATTGCAAAAGTGCTTAGTTCAAAGGGAGGACAGCCATTAGACGCAAAATGTCAATAAGAGGAACAAGGACTTCCAATACGGTGTAGCACTTTCCAGTGTGTTGTCAGAATCGCAATGACTAAGTGTGTTAAGGAGAGAAACTCTTTGTTGATTTAATGCATGTCCAGCTGGATGTGACATTCTGAGCCTCACACAACGAGACAGGATTCATTGGCTTTGCTTATCCAAACAGTGTCAACATGTCCGCTTTTACTGGTGGTCTCGGCCGCTCATGACAGATCCCATCTGCCATTTTACAGGCTCACGGGCGATTTAATAGAGGCCTTCTGTGGCCAACACCAGCAATGAAAGGAGATGCTGGTATTTGACTGAAACTCTAGACTTTCACTTTTGAGAAGGCAATGATTTGGGCACCTTGAAATCTGAGCCTTTTAAAGGTCTAAAAAAGCAGCAGAAATGTCCCACGCCCGCATGTGATCTCCCAAACCTCCTGCAATGCTTCCAGTGTGAGACAAGAGACCTCCATTAAGTGGCTCTTTGGTGCCCCATCATGCCTTGCTCAGCTCTGCCGGCCACCGCCGGGGTTTGTGAGGGTACCCTTGCTTTATCGGTGGACCATCTGAAGCAATTTTGCATGCAGCTGAGTAAGGCCTGGCTTATCTTCGGCCTCTATGTGATCTCACGTTAAATGACATCAGGGAGAAGCCGCTGCTTTTCCATGCAGACATGTGCGAAGCGTGGAGAATGACTGCTGCAGGCCTCGCGACGCTCACCGAGTTGCTGGACGGTCACAAGGATCTCCTCACGGCACGATGAGCTAATCAGCAGCTGACCTCCTGCATGCATGAAAACGAGGCATGTCTGTCACGCCGATCGTCTCTTGTGCTGATCTGGAGGGCTGCGGCGATATTTCACACATTGTCCCAGCATGGAGACATTGTGAGCGTTGCTTCAGCAAGCTGGGTGGGAAACAGAACAATAAATCGCCTTGAGTGAGTGGACCATTTCACCGATAGGTGAGGTGTGCTGTGTTTGTACTGTGCATTAATCGCTCTGCAACAGTAACCAGTCAACTTCTCATTTCCTCTCTCCCTGCAGTTCATACACATTCGATTGTGTGATGATTGGGGAGTAATGATGTGGAAGAGTAAATATTTACAGATCGGTAATGAGCACTGGAGGGTCACTCGGCCCCTACCCCACCCCCAAACACCCCCCCCCCCCCCTTATCCAACCCTCCAAAGCTCCTCCCTGCAGCCATAACATGCATTCCACTGCAAATCTGGATTTCATTGATGACAAATCCAGTGCAAATGGTGTAATTCCTGCTCCGCTGTTCGCTGACAGCAGCGGTTAACGTAAAGTCCCCTTTCTGGCACGGGGGAGGTCTGTCGAGTCCACTCACTCATGCATCATCAGTCCTGGATGGGTAGCTGAAGATTACTCCGGCGAAGAGTTTCCATGGCTTTAGCAGCAGCTAGCGGTCAGCCTGATCTCTGCAGAAAGAGCAGCTGCATACCAGAAATTTGAGTCTTTGCTCTTAGTCAAGTCCTGCCAATCACCATAGACGCTGGCAAAGCCTGATGGGACACCGGTTTTGCCCTGTTACAATGCGTCGGCACCCATAGAGTCAGCGCACGCCATTGTGATTTCGAAGTGTGCCTTTCACAAATAGTTTCATTCATTTAACATGATCCTTTAATAATGATAAATACTCCAGCAATCAGCCACAACCCCCCCCCCCCCCCCCTCCAACCCCTCCCCCCAAAAAACGCAGTAAGATCAAACAATGCACGCTGGCTAGTCCAGAATGCCTGTTCGCCCTCATCTATTGCACCTCATCAGTAGATCACTCCTGATGAAAGATGGTAGCAGCTTAGGTCTGCATGAAAAGACATTCCTCTTCTTCCTAAAAAAGAGGAGGAGGGGGGGGTGGCTCTCTGCTTTCAGTCCTTAGGCCTAAGAGCACACATGACCTCCCCTCCTCCCACACCTCAGACCCTCCCCCTGCTCAACCACACAGGCCTTTCATGACTGGCCTCACCTCAAAGGCTCACAGCTCGTGAGAGGAAGTTTCCAATTTCGGTCGCGCATGTGGGAAAATATGTACGTTTCTGAGAGGACCTTTTGTCTATGGCCGTAATGGCAGCAATTGGAGTGCAGGGGTCACAAACTGCGGTGTGTCACTGACACAAAGCAGGCATGCACAGGACATTTTATAAGACACCGTCCACCCCCCCCCCCCCTCCTTCTGCTGCAAGCAATCCTTTTGCAGTTGTGCTGATGTAATACTTTTAGTGTAACACTTGTGTGTCTTAGGAACTGAACTGGTTGAAGATATGGGTAAAATGTGATATTTATAAATGCCTGTGTACGCCACATTTCTGAATGGAGGCCTCCAGAAGCCCTCAGCCCAGAGAGGGATGTCATTATTCCATCACGTCTTGCCAATAGGGGCCATGGGGGACAGGGCTTGTTTTTTTAACCCCGCTGCTGAGGGGTGGCAAAACATCACGACAAAGACCAACCTGTCTGGTCTCGGCCTACGAAAACACGACCTGTCTGCTCTCGGCCAATGAAAACACGAACAGGCCTCATCGTGATGATCACACTCTCGGATCTGCCTCGGATCTCACGGGGACACCAGGGAGCCCAGGCAGGAATCGGTTCCCCCGCCCGGCTGTTTTCTGCTTGCCTCACAGGCGTCTTGCACACCGGCGAGTGCAACGTGTGAAACGGAATGAGAACGAAGGGAAGAAAAGCCTTGTAAATCCCTCCTGCACAAAAGAGCTGAGGAGAAGGAGCTCTTATTTTGAAATGGTAACGGGAAGTTGAGGAGGCAGAAGAGAACACTGTTTAAATGTTGTAGCAACAAAACAGGTCCGTTGCCTGGCAGCATTTAATCTCGAACAGTAAAAGGAGAAATGTTATTACTTCTGCGTAAGGTTTACACAGGTAAAGGAATACACTGTTCCATTTCTGCTTGCAACATTGTAACATTTAAAACGGATTATTTTCACAAAAACCTACAAATACTTACATATTAAGTCATAGGAACTTTTATTTAGTGGTTTTTCATTCCTTTGAACAAGGTCTATTTCCCAGAGTTGTTGAGACCCCCAAGAGGGGGTCTCGTGGTCAGCATTCAGAAGAGACTGCAATCCCCCCACTCGGCCCCGGTGTGGCCCCTGATGGGTTAACCCCGTGATTAAAGGGTCCATTTTCCGTCCGGAGGCCGAGGGGACACAATGCTGGGCCCCGGAGAGAGCAACCACAAAAGAGATGAGATCTTCCCACAGCCTCTGTCCCCCCCTCTCTCTCTGCCAGCATTTCACAAAATGTATCACCATATCAAAAGTGCATTCTACCTGACCCCACTCCCTGCCACTGTGACCCCGTGCCTTTAACGACCACTAGGAGACAAATGGCCAGTACATGACCCGTTCACATAGCCTTTTGTCTCCTTAGCACTGTCATCATTCCTGGCCTGACAGGTAGACTACTGCAGAGCCCCTCACTCCACACTTTGGTAAAGCGAAAAAAAAAAAAAAAAGTTCATTTTTTTTTTCACCCAAACACCTGCACTGTAAGTGGAATCAGGGTAGGTGATTTTTAGAACCACTGTAGCTGACGTTAGCAGAAAAGCTCCAATATTTGAAAGCCTTGTTACTATGTGAAACTATTCTTGCTATGTAACCAGTTTGCTTGTCATTTTCCTGTGAACAAGACTAAAGGATTTGAAGCTTTGAACAGCAGAAACATAACAAATGAAAGGAAACTAAATGGGTAATTTCTCTCTGTCTCTCTATCGGTCTCTATCTATCTATCTATCTATCTATCTATCTATCTATCTATCTATCTATCTATCTATCTATCTCTGTCTCTCTATCTATCTCTCTGTCGGTCTCTCTGTTTGTCTTTTACACATATTTGAAACAAAAATATGCAAAAAAATACACATACACAAAACCCCCCACCAAACTTATAGCCAATGACTGAACAATACTGATATTTCCTGTTCATATGTGGAATATGGAGAAGTCCTGCAGTAAAGCTGCAGTCAGAGCTACACATCCCACAGTGGTCCCCTAGAGGAGGGTCCCTCACCCCTCAGAGAGCCCACAGGATCAGAGATCTCCTCCTGCGGGTGAATGGGACGGATCACCCTCATCTGATTCGTCTCTGCTACAGAGCTTGTTCTGTTGTCTGACTGCTTGAAAACAGACAGTTTATCTAGCTAAGCTTTTTGTCAGTGTTTCTATAAAACTGGAAAACATTTGTTGTCGCCACATGGGTGTCAGTGAGCAGATGACATATGGACAGCACGATGCTGACACAAGTGCTTTTCTGTGGTAGGAGAAAGAATGCCAGAAAGACAGAGAGACACAGAGGCAGAGTGAGGGAGCGAGACAGACAGACACACTCAGGAAGAGACAGACAGATTGGGACTGTGAGACAGACAGAGACAGACACATTCAGAGAAAGACAGCCAGAGAGAGGGAGGGAGACAGACAGAGACAGACACACTCAGAGAAAGACAGCCAGAGAGAGGGAGGGAGACAGACACACTCAGAGAAAGACAGCCAGAGAGAGGGAGGGAGACAGACACACTCAGAGAAAGACATCCAGAGAGAGGGAGGGAGACAGACCGAGACAGACACACTCCGAGAAAGACAGCCAGAATGAGGAAGCGAGACAGATGGAGACAGACACACTCCGAGAGAGAGAGACAGAGTGAGGGAGTGAGACAGACAGACAGACACATGTCAGTTTGCTTTGCAGGGCGTGTGAAAGGTAAGAGGGGAGAGAGATATTTCAAATGCAGACCAACGTGTCAGCCGGGTGACGTTTCTACGACAGGCCTGTGTAGCAACAGTGAACAGCTTCACAATGTCAGAAAGGCAAACCACCAAAATGGCAACATTTAGCTTTCTCTCAGTTTTGTCTGAATTATCTTGCTCAAAAGCCATTTATCAGAGACACTGGAGTGCTAGACAGACACGTGTGGCCTTTGCCATCACCCTACGTCTTCCAGTAAAAGCCATAGAGGCAGTGAGCTCACAGTCATGTGCACCTTCACTGGAGAACTGCCCAGTTCATTTCATGCCGAAAAAAAGAGGAAGACAGAGTGACGAAAGAACGGATGCACCGGGTGAACACACTTCTCCAACAACGATGCCATCTTAAAGAAACCTTCCGATGAGTGAACTAGCTGGCAAGTTCACTCACACAGCTACGACATCCTCCGCGCTATGAGAAGAAATGGCGTGGTCCTATTCAATCAACCCACCAGGCCGGAGGTTTGTATTCTCTCAGCCTTCTCGGCTTTCGACGCCGACTCTTGCCGACTCCTGCACGGCGATGCTCGCGGCCAGCAGGGCGGCGACAGGTGAAACCAGCGGGGGCATGTCGCTTTGCTGCCTCAGCCCGATCAAAAGGGCCTCTCTTCTCCGCAGCTGTTGCGTGTAAATCAGGGGCGATTTCCGCATGCTGTCCGCTCCCGAGAGAATGGGCAAGTTTGAGGATGGGGGGGTGAGGGGTTGTGGGGAGGGGAGCTGGCCGCCTGGGTACTCACGTCCACATTGTGCAGTGGAACAGGCGGGCACGATCACACATGGCTTTCTCTCTCTACCCTCTCTCTCTCTCTCTCTCTCTCTCTCTCTCTCTCTCTCTCTCTCTCTCTCTCTCTAACTCTCCGTCTCTCTCTCCGGTGTACAGAAGGCCCAGGGCAGGGGAGCCAGTTCGAAGCACCGTGGTGAGGTGACGCTCTGCTTGGCCGCGGGGGTCATACCAGCGACAGCTGGCCCAGCCAGGAGCTGCACATGTGTGTTAGCCACCATCGTAACACACATTCCCGGATGCTGTTATCACATGGAAGAGGTGTCGGCGAAGCCTCAGGGTTCAAATCTCTCATGCTAACCATATCCGTCCCTGAGGGGTGACTGTGGGTCACATGTGCGTGGTGAGGGGTCACATGACTTGTAACCGTAATGATATGGTAACTCATCCAGATGAATTAATGAGCTCTCCCACATGTGTTATTTCAGTGTAACACTTCTCACAGAAAGAGAAACACACAACCTGAGCATGCCAGACCTGGGCCAGAACTCGGGCTCTATGCGAGCATCAGCGTCGTTGGAACCGTAACCAAAAAGCACCAGGTATCGGCTATAAACTCATTCGCATCACTGTACAATTACAGTCGAAAAATCTAAAGTGATTTGATGGCCCCTGCTTTGCATAACAAACGCTGTCTGCTGTTCATTCATAGAGAAAGGCAACAGGGCAGGACTGCTTTATGAAAGAATACCGCGCAGAAAAGTTCAGCACGCCGGAGTTGGCCACACAGCTCTGTGTGTTCCAGCCAGCAGGGCGCCATTCATAGAAAGAAAGAAGAGTAGAAGTTCCTGGAAACAGAAGGCAGTGAGGAGAATCAGCAGCAGTGGCAGCTGTGAGGAGAAGGTGCCTCGAGAGGAGAGAGGACAGTCCACACTCGTCCTCCTGAGAGGAGAGGACAGTCCACACTCGTCCTCCTGAGAGGAGAGAGGACAGTCCACACTCGTCCTCCTGAGAGGAGAGAGGACAGTCCACACTCGTCCTCCTGAGAGGAGAGAGGACAGTCCACACTCGTCCTCCTGAGAGGAGAGGACAGTCCACACTCGTCCTCCTGAGAGGGGAGAGGACAGTCCACACTCGTCCTCCTGAGAGGAGAGAGGACAGTCCACACTCGTCCTCCTGAGAGGAGAGAGGACAGTCCACACTCGTCCTCCTGAGAGGAGAGGACAGTCCACACTCCTCCTCCTGAGAGGAGAGGACAGTCCACACTCGTCCTCCTGAGAGGAGAGGACAGTCCACACTCCTCCTCCTGAGAGGAGAGGACAGTCCACACTCGTCCTCCTGAGAGGAGAGGACAGTCCACACTCCTCCTCCTGAGAGGAGAGGACAGTCCACACTCGTCCTCCTGAGAGGAGAGGACAGTCCACACTCCTCCTCCTGAGAGGAGAGGACAGTCCACACTCCTCCTCCTGAGAGGAGAGGACAGTCCACACTCGTCCTCCTGAGAGGAGAGAGGACAGTCCACACTCGTCCTCCTGAGAGGAGAGAGGACAGTCCACACTCCTCCTCCTGAGAGGAGAGGACAGTCCACACTCCTCCTCCTGAGAGGAGAGAGGACAGTCCACACTCGTCCTCCTGAGAGGAGAGAGGACAGTCCACACTCGTCCTGCCGCTCAAAGGTGCTCAAAGTGGCCGCAGTGTTCACGGTGCGCTTCACAGCGGGGAGCAGCTTGCGAGGGGAACGCTGGTTTGTGCAACTGATTTACTAAATAGAGTGTTGCTAAACCTTTGGAAATGTAAGAGAACAACAAATTATCTGACAGTTTGTAATGACACAATTTAACAACTTCCTACCCATCCATGTCTTCATAACAACCCCAGAGGAAACTATCTCTGAAATATCCAGGTTACAGTTAGTAATATAAGCACCAGTAGTAATACAGTAGTAAAACTGCCCATAATATTAATTACATTTGTAAATTAGAGATTATACTTTTAGAGGACATTTTTTTTGTTATTGTCTTGTCATATATCGTGCTGGTTGCAGGAAAAATATATCCAATTTCCTATAATTTACAAATTCTAAACTGTATACTAAAAGTGCTTTCCGATCTTAATGTGTATGTCAGCACAGTGGCTTTGAGGAGAAACAGTTACTTTGAGGTTAAAGTGTAGCAAGGAATCTCAGACTTTGTATTCTTCCCACCTATATCTACTTGGACAAATGAACATAAGCATAAATAATATTATGCTGCTGCAATAGGTCGCTGTAAATCTTATACAGTCATTGACCCATGGCAACCTACAGACCCACAGACGTGTAGACCTGAGGACCTATAGACCCATATACCCATAGACCTGTAGATCCACTGACCCATAGATCTGAAGACACATAGACCCATATACCAATAGACCTATAGATCCATACATCTGTAGACCCATATATCTGTAGATTCATAGACCTGTAGACCCATAAACCTGTAGACACAAAGACCCTTATACCCATAGACCTGTAGATGCATAGATCTGTAGACCCATAGACCCATATACCCATATACCTGTAGATCCATAGGCCTGTAGACCCACATACCCATAGGCCTGTAGACCCATAGATCCATAGATCTGTAGACCCATATACCCATAGACCTGTAGATCCATAGACCTGTAGACCCATAGATCCATAGACCTGTAGACCCATAGATCCATAGACCTGTAGACCCATAGACCTGTAGACACATAGACCCTTATACCCATAGACCTGTAGATGCATAGATCTGTAGACCCATAGACCCATATACCTGCAGATCCATAGGCCTGTAGACCCACATACCCATAGGCCTGTAGACCCATAGATCTGTAGACCCATATACCCATAGACCTGTAGATCCATAGACCTGTAGACCCATAGATCCATAGACCTGTAGATCCATAGACCTGTAGACCCATAGATCCATAGACCTGTAGACCCATATACCCACAGACCTGTAGACCCATAGACCCACAGACCTGTGGACCAACAGGTCTTTGGCACTGAAGTTCTGCTACTAAAATAATTCAGATGCTGCCTCCACAGTTCACATCATGCAAGACCAAATGTCTTCCTAAAGTCAAGTTAGGCACCACTTTTCAGGTGGTATGCTCTAAGGTGGCACACTTCGAATGCTGGATCATTTCCTCTCTTCTGTCATTTTATCACTGTGGTACAGGTTAATTTTTGTCTCATCTGTCCTTAAGACTTTGTCCTAAAATCTTACACACTTTCGATGAAACTTTTTACAAAACTGTAACCTGGCATTTACGTGCTTGAGGTTTAACAGTGGGTAACATCTTGTGGTTGCATGAGGGTGATCACAATAGCTAGAGGTTGTTCACCCTCTCTGACCCCCATTGATTCACTGATATGCTTTACTCCTATCTTCCAGAATGTTCTTGCATTAATTCTTCCTTCATTCATTCCCTCCCTCTCTCTTTCTGTCGCCCCCCCCCCCCTCCTTCCCAGTGCCCAAGCTTCTACAGGCCAGTCCCCTTATGAAAATTGAAAATCATAATTTTCAAGGGTCAGATTGGCTGTCATTACAGAATCCACTGTGAGTCCTCACAACCAAACTAACGAGCATTTTGGATTAGTTCCACTCTTGGGTACAAATGTGTCCTATAGCAACCAAGAATATGATGTAAAGTTGCTTTAAAATTAAATTTATGTTTTTCTTTATTTATTGCAAAATACATTAACATGATTGTTTTCATCCAGTTTCTTTCACCCCTTCTCTGAATGTTTAGAATGGTCTGACTGCACAATGTGTGCATGTGTGTGTGTGTGTGTGTGTGTGTGTGTGTGTGTGTGTGTGTGTGTGTGTGTGTGTGTGTGTGTGTTAATGAGTGTGATTGCATCTGCACGTATGCATGCGTGTGTGTCTGCATGCGTGCTTGTGTGTGCAAGGAGTGGGGGTCAGAGCGGATGAGGTCCACTGGCAGGAGGCCAGCATTAGCTATTCAGGCAGTAAGGGCTAGTGGTGGAAGACAGGGGGAGAAAGGCACGCGGAGAGGCAGACAAAGCCAGCCAGAGAGAAAGGGACCCTGGGCCAGAGAGAAAGGGACCCTGGGCCTGGAGTAAGTCACTTTCAGGGGTCGACAATACCCCTGAAAGAAAGAAGCCGATGACTGCTGCTAGGAGACTTTGCACAGAGGCATGCGGATGGTGGGGCCTTAGGCCCAAAAACATCAATGGGCTCATCCAATCCTCATTAAGGGGCTGAAATGATAGAGATATACATGAGAAAAAGACTAGAAGAGATGAGAGAATGAAACAAGCCTCGCCACCCAGAGAAGCAGCACATTCTCGAGCCAAGCACAGAGAGAGAGAGAGAGAGAGAGCGCCCGAGTCACCCAGAGACACCTGGGGCAGAAGAATAGCAGACAATGACCTCAAAGCAAAAAAAGAGAGAGAAGTCTTATTTCCTCATTTCTCCATAATGCGCAGAGAACAGGCGCTGCAGTGTTGCAACACACCGCCTGTTGCATTTTAAGAAGAAAAATCTGTACTTTCTTCATTGCCTAAATGCTATCGCGCAGGGAGCGTTCACTCCGCTGTAATAATCCTCTCTTGGATACGCTGGTGAGAGTCTTGATGTTGTTGGTGAACTAGTCATTTCTTGGTTATTTTTATAATTGAAAGGCTTCCTGTGCTGAGGACTCTCAGCTCTCCCACAGCACATGTCAGCAGAGCTGGTAAAGTCACAGACAGTAAGTCAGCATTTGGCAGCGAAGCGTTGACCCGGGGAGGGGTGGAGTGGTTGAACTCCACCACTTACTTACACACACACACACCGAAGGTTCTGAAAGGCCGTGGCACGGACCGAGCGGGTTGACCGGGCAAGTGCCCATCACCCATTGGTTAATCACAAGAACACTTTTTGGGTGTCCAGTTGTCTTGGTGTTGACAGAATTGATGAAGGTCTACAAATGTGTTGTAGTTCTCTGTGTTGGTCTATATTGATTTATACTTTCTTTTAGTGTGTGTGTGTGTGTGTGTGTGTGTGTGTGTGTGTGTGTGTGTGTGTGTGTGTGTGTGTGTGTGTGAAAATGCAAAAATCTAAACTCGGACCATCCCCCTCACCCCCGCTGCTGTCCTCGGGGCGTGACCCCAGCCTCTGTCCCTTGCCCCTGTCTGCTCACTCACCTCCCATACATTCCTCAGTCCACCCATGACACAATCGTATGGCCACAGGCCCCTAAGCACATAATCCCCAGCAGCAAAGCCACTCACTCAAGCCCTCTGATTCGAGAAGGGGAAAAGGAAGGGGGACAGAGGAAGAGCTCTGGACAGAGGGGAGCAGGGGGAACAGGGGGAGGAGGAGGAGGAGGAGGAGTGAAAGAGAGTAAACGGAGGCCTGGGGGAGAGAGAAAGAAGTCAAATCCTGTGATTGGGGGAAGCGATTGTGAGCGAGAAAGAGAAAGGATTAGGTGACAATGTCGGACGGCGCACAGGGGTCAGGGGGGGACCGGGGTCCTGCTCGGCCTCCTTGGTTAGAGACAGATGAAAGCCGGGCCTCCCCCTCCAGGGTCCGGCACAGTTCAAGTGTGAGCGTGGCCCCGCGTGGGGGCTCTGCGCCACGCCCCGCCTCACCACCCCTCCAAACCTGTCGTGCGGGTCGCAGACCTCGTTTTCATCCACACACGCTGCCCTGGGAGGGCCCCCGCCAGACCTGATGCATGTACGGGACCACAGAGAGAGTGCTCTCATATAATCCCGTAAGACTGGCCAGCTAATGGTTTGTACCAAGCAACTAGACATGCAGCACGCAACGCTCGACATACACAATAAAACGAAGGTGCGGACAAGGTTGCTGTTGGTAAATAAACCTAAAGTCTAAATAAATCAAACTGTGAAATCCCTGAATTTAAATGTTATGAGTTGCAATGTCCTCTTTCAACATTGGCGTGAGGAAGCACATTTGCATAGGTTTATAGGAGTTACATGTGAACCCAAGCACCCAAGCACTGGGTGTCATTTCTCAGTGCTAGCACAATACAGTGCTCAATTCCATGACAAGATAATTAAACACTTCTAACCAAGATTCGTTCCAGATCCCAGTAAAGAGGCAATAAAGGGGGAATGAAGCACTGCTGAATATACCAGCCCCATTTTCACGTGTTCAGTTGAATAAATTTATGCCTGAACTTAAGAGTTGTTGAAACAACACAAAGGTTGAGGGCGCTGATCAAGAAAACAATTCAAGTGGAACCAATGTCCACAATTCAGGAAATCGAGTATATTTCAATGAACTGGAGCCGCAGGGTGTTTTATCGGAAATATTATTGCTTTGTGTTAGAAGCACTTTATGAATTCAGTTGTGTAATCTAGTTTTGCTGTATGGTAACTCTGTCAGAGTTTTGCTATTATGAACGGACTAGCTCAGCACCTGGAAATGCCTGAAATGTTTCACCATAGAATGCTAATGATAGGTTACCAGGGCAGTCCAAAACATTTTAAACGTAGATATGCATAACTTTCAAAGAAATGTTTAAGCAGATTATTGTGTGGGTGTGGGACAGTGTAAAGTGTAAAATGAAAAGTGAGTTTTTTTTTTTTTTTTTTTACAAAAAATAAAAAACCCATCCATTTTAATTGCACCACAAACACACACACACACACACACACACACACACACACACACACACACACACACACACACACACACACACACACACACACACAAACCTTCTGTTTCAGAATGCAGCTATGTTTAGGGAACCGCCCTACATCTAAAGCTTGCAAATGAGTTCTTCAGAAAGCTGATGAGGGTTGCCTGGTTTTGTGCTGATAAGATGGAACTCATAAAGAGTGAATCAGCAAAGAAAGCATAGGTGAGCAAATACTGCAGTAGAAAAAGAGAAAATTACCATCTGGTCTGTACAGAAGCCGCTATAGAACGTGATGAAATTATGGCATCATTATTCACATAACAACACAACAAAAGGACCTCGGCGGCTAATAATATCAAATAAGTAACACAGAATGTTTTCCTCTCTTCAGGGAAGGCACTATTTATAGAGCACTGTAATAATGCGTTCTCAATGTCATGGAGAGGAAACGTCTTTGCATACAATAGGACTATCGGCCGTCCCAGTGACACTGGCAGTGGGCGTGGAGCAGGTCTGGGATGGGAGGGGCTTCTGTTTCCTCAATGCAGCAGTGGGGCCTGCACTTTTGACCCGGTTCCTCCACAGCCAGGCCAGGGGCTCCAACGGCCCACGATAGCCGCAGCGGGGAGGACACTCAGACCTGTTCTCATTTGTTGTCCGGGACACTCTTCCTTCCTGCCTTGTGGACAATGGAGAGGCTAAACATAACTCCACCTTCATCCTTCCCCACACACGACTGCACGAGCCGACCCCCTCTACCCGACACCACCCCCATACAGCCCACCCCCCCTTGCCCCCCCACACAGGAAAGGGAGCTTTTTACAGTGTGGGGCAGCAGTTCAGACGTCGGCATGGGGAGGGCGTGATTGTGAATGGGCGTTGGTTTATGGAGGATGTAGCGTCTCTCTTTGGAAACGAGGGGATTCAGCCCCTTTCACGGCTCCCTGCAAAGCCCTCAGTGAAAAGCCCGTGGCTCAAGCTATTGTGACTAAGCCCGGAGGATCTCGAGGTGTCAGGTCTGATGCCACTACTGTGTGAGGTCCATCTCCTGCTCATCACTAAGACAACAGTGAAAAACTGTTGACAGCTCAGCCAATTGGGGAAACACTCTATATAGTATCGCAACTACGAGTTACCAGCCACATTGTCTCATGTGAGAGACTGGTATTTTAAAACTCTTTAGAGTTTGAAGAATAATGATAATAACTAAGCAGTGGAAAAGAGAACCCCAAGCAGCTAAATTAAGCTCTGTTTGTTTAAAACAGGTTCCTCAACAGCTGTTGGTATGTTGGACGGTTTGAGGGGAAAGAGAAAGTGTGTTTGCTTTGTCTTTATAAAACTGCAGCTGTCCAGAAGAGAATAAAACCTGCCACGGAGTGACAAACCTACTGCAAGGCAACTTTTTTATTTTATTCACAACTGAGTATCATCTTTTACAACCAACTCAACAGCAGGATGGCCAATATTGACACTGCAACACTGCCTTGATTACAAGGTGCCATGTCATCACCTTACAGGACAGGAGACATGTCTTCATTAGTATGCAGACTCAAACAAAAAGGAGAGAAGATTCACAACATTTGTGATCAAATGCAACACTTTAGCACCAAAGCAAGAGGAAGAACTTGTGAATCGCAGAGCTAAGAGAAAACATAAACTCAGAAACGCTCAAAATGTGACAGCCCTCCCCAAAACTCACAATAGTGGCTCCTGTGAACAGACTTGTAGAATGGTGGCCATGTGGACAGGGTGTGTTGATTGAGAGATTTGAGCTCAGCAGCGATGGCTTAGATGCACCTTTAGCTTTTGTGCTCTTTGCAACTCTTTGAAATAACCAAACACACCCCAAAAATTAGCCAGACAACAGCTTGTTCTATCAGTCAAGAAGCAATTTATTAGCCGTTGAAGTGTGAAGCATCCCCTCCCTTGCTAATCTAATCAAAGGAAACTGTCATGTTAGAGAGCTGTGCTTATCAGCTCACTGTATGCTTTAAAATAAATGTGGCAGGTTTAGAGCAGGCCTAGCATGGAATGTGTGTGTGCCTGTGTGTGTGTGTGTGTGTGTGTGTGTGTGTCGTGGGGGGGGGGGGGGGGGGGGCAAGGGTGTATCTAGGACAGAGTGACCCACACAACCTCTGCCACTCTGCCACATGTGTTAGAGGTTCATCAAACCAGGGTCAAAGGTCAGGAGGTTAGGATTCTGTTTCCTGTTTCACACAGAGCACGGCTTCATCTGGGCCCAGATATCTGTGCTTCCATCAGGGGTGTGACAATGGCAGCCATTCAAGCTTTGGCCCATTCTCAGTGCATTACAGGCCCGACACTGAGTGACTCTAATGATTTTACTCTGATTATGAGAAGATGTGTGACTCTTTCTTCAATGACAAGAGTAAATTGAGCTGAAACACGATGACTGCTTTTCACAAATTTTCATTTACTTTGTTCATAGATTTAATTACTCTACCTATATAGAACTGATTCAGAAGTGGGTTTACTTAAGGGATTATGTAAGAGGAAATTAACGTAAATGAATAAGCGTGCCGGGGTTAGTCAGGACCATTCGGATCGTGGCACTTCCGAACAGACTTCTGGCACGATCAAATTCAGTGTTCACAATGACAAAGTAACGCACTATTCTCCATTGTTGTTGTTTGGAGATTGTAATAATGAACATATAGTGTAATGCACCAGGATTTAGACTGCTGCTTAAACAGCACACTAAAACTGCACACTTTGGATCTAACGCGGTGAAAACATGGTGAGGTTGGTACATCCTGCCCCTGAAGGCACACCCAGCACAGCAACTATTTGGCAGGACAGGACAGGGAACCATGGGATTCAGGTTTTAACTGCGAGTCTCACACCCTGGTCCCCACGTATCACCACTAACCAGTCGGGCATGTAGCATTCTCCCCTAAGCATGCTGAGCTGACTGAACACTGCGTCAAGTGCTGCGTGATGTCTACAGACCTTTTTCCTCGAGGTGATTGTGCCTGGGTAGAAATGGCCAAAATCCTGCCCCACTGTACAAGGGGGTAAAAAAAAACATCAGTCGTTATATTACACACACACACACACGCGCGCACACACACACAAACGCACACACACACGTACACACACAGGGAATTGCAAAAAAATCTGAATTTTCAGACTGACCCACACCAGTGTCAACAGGTATTGTTTTTCCCCAACTAACACAAGAATGTAATCAAACACTACAGTAATGTACCAAGTGCCATCAAACTATCAGTAGTGCAATCTCAAAACTGCTTCTGGAACTACAAGGATGCATTCTTTAAAAAATTCATTACATTTTTTATGCTGTAAATAAATCTTTCAGTTGGGCGTGTTAGGTAAGTTTCACGTGAAAACATGCCCAGCTGCAAGGCTGTGGAGCCTAACCTTCAACGTTGCTAAATTGATCTCTGATTAATTAGATTTCAGGTGAAATGTGGGCGTTAGGAGTAGATAGACCCAGGCTCTTAGCTATGTCTGCACGTGAGAAAATAGTGACTTTCACATCTCTATTAAAGCAGTTATTTGGACCACCTCAACATTCCATTATGTACAGACACGTGCAGGTAGCAGACGTGCTCGCTGGGAGGGTAGAGAAGGACTAATATTATTACTTTCATGAAAGCTCGTCCAAGCGGAGAGTGTTATCAGCAGGACGTGCACGCAGGCATGGGGACAGGCATGGTGAGGGATGAAGTCATGTGACATGCCTGGCGAGAGCTTCCCGGGCGTATTGTCTCACCACCCGGCTCGGGTTACCTTCCCCCCATGGCCCAAGCCAACATACAGAGCTCTCAGCCCGCCCTGGTCTTCCGCGGCCGAGCTGCGGCAGGCTGATGGGGGCCCGCGGTCCTGCCCCAGTGCACCTGTGAAAGCCCGGACCCGGCCGCCCCACCGACGAGAGCGGCACCACCAGGAGTTCTGCCAAATTCTTGGCCTTTGTGCCGCCCCCATAGACGGGCGGTGGCTGGCCCGTCCTTCCGGTCCTCAGACCCGACAGCAGATCAAAACAACAGGCCGTAGGGAGTGCTAAACACAAGCCACAGCCATGCCTGCAGACTACACAAACGCCCTGTAGCGCAGAAAAGGTTGATGTGCTTAGGGTGTGTGTGTGTGTGTGTGTGTGTGTGTGTGTGTGTGTGTTCTGCGAGGTGTGAAGCCCTGCAGGAGGGAGGCCCTGGGGAGACACACCCGCATACCTAACTGTGGGGAAGGATAAGGCTCAGGCTAAACCTGGCTGATGATAGACAGCAATAGAAAGCCAAGCCCATCCACGTCTGCACGGTTTGACATACGGGTTACGGAACAAGAAGGCCAAGTGTGATGTTGCGCAGGACTTTTGGAAGCTCACATGTGCTGAGCAGACCATATGTGACTGTGTATTAATAATTAGGATATGATATGCCAGTGGGTTACATGTAACAAATACACAAGTATCAAGTCAAGTAGCCTAGACGCATCATCAAAGTGTTTTATGTCATTTTATCTTCACACACCCACACACTCATAAAGCCACAGTCCATGCACACGTACTTAAGCACAATTATGCACATTCGCATATGCACACACACACACATACACACACACACACACACACACACACACACACACACACGAACACAGAGTGCACAGGGAAAATGAAAAAGGAGTCGTCTGCGTAGGTGTAGAATATATGTGCGAGCGTGTGCAGACGCACAGCGTGTGCTGAGACAGATCAGGTAGCCGAGAGGGGGCGTGTCTCTGATCACGCAGGTAGCCGAGAGGGGGCGTGTCTCTGATCACACAGGTAGCCGAGAGGGGGCGTGTCTCTGATCACGCATTGCTGTGAAATGCATCATGAGAAACAAAGGTCAAGCAAGAGAGGGCAAAAGTGCCTAAGCCACAACTCCCCCGGCTTCACGCCATTTGGTGTACAAAAACACCTTCTGCCAGCTTCACCTTTGCTGCATCATCCAATCAGAAGTGCCGTGGTGGTGTTGGCACTGGAGAGCATTTCTCTATCTTTGTATGTGAATGTTTTGACTGTTTTGCCTTCCTACACAAGAATGCAGAGGAGACGTGCATTAGCAGAAGCAGAACGCATGAACATCAAACAATTGCAGAAGGAGACGAGATACGCTTACACAAAGTGAACAGTGGGCGGACACACAAACCGACACATTTTTGCACCAACGTGACCAGATGCACCATCTTAAAGTCAGAGGGCACACCGTTTTCTTTGAGTAGCACTTTGTGAATGCTTCAGTTACCAATCATCAGACTTAAAGGTTATTATAGGTTATAAGTTACTGTGTTCAGGCAGGTTTTGTTGTGCAAACTTAGACAAAATCAAATAATCTTAAATAAAACCAAAAGCAGTTGGTTGGAAAGTGTCTTGTGTGGCTCACTGACACCAGCAGCAGCTGCCCGGGCTCGCCAGCAATGCCCTACCAGGTCGTGAGCCCTTTCGGTTCCTCTTTGATTCAGGATGTTTTGTCTTCAGCGGGTGAGACGCATGCTCCTTCAGGTTCAGGTCAGGCTATCGACATGATGGTGGACCTTCTGCAGTCGGTGCTGGATGATCCAGAGCTGACGTAGGAGCAGGGCTCGGGCCAGCGTGCTGCCCAGGGCCGTTTGTGTGGAGCTCAGCAGCTGGGCCCCATGTTCTTGGGGTTTCATTCCCTCACTGCTGCAGACGGTCACAGAGAGAAGGAACTCGCTGTCCAGTTGGCTTATGCGCCCAGGACACCCAGCGTCGCACCGATGAGCTGATGCGCACCCTGACACGCTCCCGTTCTTCATCTCGTCATCGTCATCATTTCCGTCCAACCGTCACACCGCCCAACGACTTTACAGGTTGCTTTTTAATGCAGTGTAGCTTCTTTCTTCTTAAATCCTCAAAGCACATGCTGGTGCGTTCGTCTCCTCGTTCCGACATGATTCGGGAACTTTTTCATTCATTTGTCAATTTGTGTGTGTCAGTTTGTCTTTGGCTACAGCGATCTTTCATGCTCTGTCAGTTGGTTCTCCTGCTAACCACACCAGGGTGTTCTTGTCTTCATGTTTTGTGCTTGACGATCATTTTCTGACATTTGAGTCTTATTACAGCCTTCTCCGTTCTTTACATTGAAAGACAATACATCCAGATGCATATGCCCCTTGCATATGCATATGTACAATCAACTACTGAGATTTGCTAGCTCTGTTATGCATTAGCTAATGATGCTTTAAGACACAACCATTCAAGAACTGAATGAGCAGCCAACTGTTACTGAGCAGTCCTGTTACTTATAACTTACTCCTAGTCTCCCTGAAACAGGGGCACTATAGATAAAAAGGCTTGTGATTCCAATATGGTCAACCCAATATAATTGTAAATACTCTTGAATTATTACAGTCATAGTTTAGTTTCAAACACTACTGAACAGATTCAAAACAAGAAAGTTGTATGTCGCTGCCTGATAACTTAAGCACTGCACTATTAATGATGGCTGAACAGTAAGGCACAATAGTGTATGGTTTGTTTGTCTTAGGATCGACTGCAGTGTTTAGCTTCTCAAAGTGAGACTACTTAAAACACCATTCATCCGTCATGTTTGAAAGGCACGCAGAGGGTGCATTATCAGATGTACGGTCTGATAATGACCTCTGACACACCTTGTGGAAACATGCACTTCCTTCCCTTTCTCTCCCCATGGCAATGTTTAAAAAATCAACAAAGCAAAATATGTATTTTGACCAAATATGGTCTTCCTGGAGCTGAGTATGTGGAATACTGAAGCTGTGTGTGAAACGTTGATGAGTAACAGGGTTGCTTTAATAAACCCAGATCCTAGTGTGTCAGACAGGGAGGGGAAAATGTACAAACTGGGAAATCTTCATGCTTTAACTTTCACTTTTGGAGCATGCTGCTTTGAGATCTAGCAGATCAGATTATGACAACAATACGTACAAGATAAATCAGTTACATATTTGCCCGATTTATATATGAGGCCATTGGAAGAACAGGTGTAAAATCTCTTGATATGATAAGATAATTTTTTTTTCATTGTTAGATCAATATCCCAAACAGCCACACCGTAGCTGCTCTGTTCTCCACCTTCAGTCTAGCATTTAGGCGTGGGCCGTTTTGGACAGCTCGGAACGCGAGCGCGGTGGCGTGCGTACATCGAGATCGGCCCTTGCACCGTTTACCCAATCAGTGCGAGCTAGGCCGTAATGGCCTCCAGATGCAGAAGCCACCCACAGGGTGGTGGCGTCCTCTGAACCGCAGGCCCGCCGACTTCTCATGAGCCGCTGGGCTCGACGCTCCTGCGAACCCCGCACAGGGCATTGTGGGACATGTGGTTCTCTTTCCTCTCCTGTCACGTGACCAGTCAGGCAGTTAAGCATCTGAAAAGCCCCAGTTAATGTAATCAATACCCAGAGTGGAAGTGCGTCCCAAAATTGGCTGGTACGATGCGGGAGAGGCTCAGAACACGTGAATAAAGGAATCGGACCCTCAGCTCACAAGAAAGCTGTAACAGACTGCAAAACGTACAGACGTTATCTACTTCACGTAATGTTGCCATTAGGATCCCAGTGACATGGTGCGGGTCCATGTTGAATGACACCAACTCAGTCACAGGGCCGGCACCGACACCCTTGCTGCGACACAAGAAAGGCAAGCTAGTGTTATGTGGAGAATGTCAGAATCAAATAAGTACAGGAGTGGTTCTGTGGGTCTTGTGGTTCTGCTGGTATCTCCTGCACATTTGCACTGGGAGCTCAGCACATTCATCCCGAAGGAATGTCACCAAAAACTGAAAACACACTGAGTCAGTTTCCTTTAGGAGAGCGTTTTGGTGCCACTGTACTGGATGTAGCTGCAGACCGACTCTGGACGCCGCCCGTTTTGGGTCGAGGAAGAGATGAATACTAAGGAAGTAATGCTATCTCAGACGTGCTTCTAGCTTAGTCACAGGGGGAGTTTTGTCTTTCCTGTGTGTCTCTAAACAGAAGCATGATTCAATCAATCAGAGCGCCATCGGGGGGTCATGGCACGGTTGCTCGGAGGGCACTGTGGTCCAAGGAACTGAGCTGATGAGCGCAGAGGTAGGCAAACGCGAGTGCTCAAAAAAGAGGCCAACCCCCCCCCCCCCCCCCCCCCCCCCCAATCCGCGGAGGGCTCCTTCGAGAAGAAAGCGGGCCCCAGCCGAGGGTGAGATCCCAGCCTGGCTTGCCGTGTTTGTTTCTGGGCTTTGTCTGCAGAGGCCCCGGAGCGAGCGGTGTTGCGTAAGAGGCCCGTGTGGTCTGCTCTGGCATGCGGGCGACTGAATTACCGCGGCAGATGGTAGAGGCGCTTCTGCGGGGGCCCACCGTGTCGTGCCAATGTTCCGGGTCGGGTGCCCCCTTTCCACACCCCCCCCCCCCCCCCACGTCACCCCCACGAACCCAGGCCTCCCCCGACTCCCTTTCCTCTCCTGCTCCCCTGGCCTTGCAGGCGCACAAAGGCCCCAGGAAGTGGGGATGAATGCGCGGCCGGCACGGCGTGCCGAGGCGCGGGCCACAATTGGAGCTTTCAATCAGTGAGCGCTCGTTAAAGAGGAGCTGAGCTACTGCCCCTGCCTGCCTGCCTGTGTGTGCCAGGCCCACATGGCCCTCGCACCCATTCCCCCTTTGTCCCGGAGAGCGCCAAAGTGTGGGGCCCGGATCGCCCGATTATTTAGAAACCAGTGTTGGCTGGCGGTGTTGTGCCCGTGTTGCTTTGAATTGGTCATTGTGTAGTCAAGGATCAAGCTCGTTTGCTGGTTAAGGATCCCTCTCCTTTTTATAGTGCTTGCTGCTTTGTGTGCATGTGTGCGTGTGTCCGTGTGTGTGTGTGTGTGTGTGTGAATGTGTGTGTTGGAAGCTAGAAAGCTGCTTTTACTGATCACAAGTTAAGATGTTTTTTGGCCGACAAATTAGGTGTCTGTCCAAGTCTGTGTAAAAGCTGAACATTCGCTGTTCTTGCCTCTGTAGTTCAGGCCAGAAACATGATAGCAATGAAAGGTGAATCTGGCTTCCCTGATCCTAAGGGATGTGCCCAATAAATTCTTTTTGGATGACGTGTAAACTTTCGAAACACTCTAAATTATGCTCGCAAGCTTCCAAATCTCAATTTTTCCATGTTTTCCGTAATCCAGACTCCAGCTGCATTCTGCCTTTGTTTGCGTTTCGTCATCTGGTAGCCTGTCTTTGCAAGCGAGGTATTCAACGTGGCTTGTGCTAGCAAGACACCAACACCAGTGTATCGGAATGGCATACCAAGTATTGCAAGCATCCGAACGGGGAGTTCTCAGGGCTTCCCCAGAAGGGAAAGACGGTGCCACAGCAAGTCCAAAGACGCCGAACCTCCTCTGCCCTCTGCTGCATCACCGACACCACGTGTGCACGGGCAGGAGAGGCCAGTGCGAACGGACCATCATTTTTATCGTGATGTTATAATGCTGTTAACTACGTTTATGGATGACAAACAGATGTTTTTACTGGGACCTACCAAGGGGCCCGAAATGGCCTCCAGACAAACACGAGGCAGCACAACTTAAAGTGCAGTATAATGGGTCTGATTTGATATGACTGGCTTTTTTAAACAGTCATAATCCCTTTTGCAGGCACAGGAGTCGCCCCACTAAAAAGCCCCATTGTGGCGGTGCAGAGCTGGTGGGGGTGATTTACATAGCCAAAGGAAGGTAATCAACTAGCTCAAGCCACGGCTGAAGGCTTCAAAGAGGGGCCTGATTGAAGCCCCATCGAGGGGGGGGGGGGGCTAACTGGATTGACAGTGGGGCCACCCCAATCAGACTCCCACACCGGCTCTGCGCAGAGCGTGGGGTCAGGGGTCATATTTTAAAAGGGGAAAGGGGAAACGGGCCCAGGTTAGCAAACTGTGTCCGCTTTGTGTGTCTAGCGTCGGCATGCTGGCCGTGTGTGCACGGAACAATGTGAGCTATAATCTAAGAACGCTTGCAGGCGTGCGCATCCTAACCAGGGCTGAGCGATAAACTGGTATTAAAGTGAATAGGCTACCGGTAGCCTCGCGATATATTTTGCCATACCGTGGATTCAGTAATAAATCTAACAAAATTATTAGTATTTTTTAACCTCAGTCATACGTTACATTTTACTACGTGAGTGGTAAAATCAGCGCGCGCCCTTTGCTAAATCATTTGATCATTTGCTGTGCTGCAAAACTGCGCTCGTCAGTCATTTTTACGAACTGCATGATGTTTACATACTTTTTAAAAACCGGTAAAAAAAATCACCCTAGGTCGTTTTAATCCGGAACAAATTGCCATGCGACTTTATATTCCTCATATCCTGCGGGCTGCAGCAAATGAATTTACATGCGTTAGATACTTTGGCATTTACTTACCGAAGGCCTGCTCAGAGGAGCTACATTTCCGCCATCGATAGGTACATTTTACATGTCTGTAGCCCGCAGATGTTCAGACACAAATAATTACGACAAGCGTTTTATATAATATCAGCAGGCAGTTCTCATTTTGGTGATGGTTCATAATAGCAAGAGACAAGTCGTTTTTAATGTTTAATGCAGAGATTTATTATCCATGCTGATTTCTTTATGGATATCTATACATATAAATTTTCCAAGTGCTTGAATTTCTTTAACATATTTGGCTAATTTAAATATATAAATATTTGCTAAACATCCATTTGCACAAAAATTAAAGCAAAATGTTTCTACTGCAATTCACTCACTCAAGTTTTGGCTTTATATTTTTGATTTATGAGTTATTATTTCTGAATGGCATATAATGCATATTACAGCGCCCTGCCTACTTCTCAGCATAAGTTTTACACAGCCATGCACAAGTATTAATTAATTTATCAACATGAAATCTGTTAAGTTGAATATAATGGTTATGCATGAGTTTAATATGTGTGAAAGTGATAAAGATTCTCTGACTCATTCAAAGAGTCAAAGAGCTGCTAACAGCATTTCAGACACATAACCAACTGAAACTACTTGCAAATTGAGCACTCAAACACCAAACATGAACCAGACACATTGCACACGCTCAGATTGTTGTTTGCCTTTTAATTAATTTTATTTACAGAGCGATGCGGAAAGAAAAAAAAAATGAACCAGCCTTAACCAGGCCATTCCTGGTATGGCTGCTTTGACCACAGACCAATCAGCCGTCTGAGTGTCTGTCATTCCATTCATTGTTTTCACTTACAGGGAGGATCATGGCTTTTATGATAGCAGTTGGTGGAGGGCTGGGTGTTTTACCGTTTTACAGCTCCTGCTTTATGACGAATTTCCTCACTCCCATCATAACCATGAGTCACTCATTGCAGTGAGGGGAGAGATAGAGGCACTTCAGATAAATGATCCACACATCAAAGCCAAACGCTGCCACCCCCCACCTCGCCGGAGTATATATCATTACAACCTGCACCTCTAATCTAGCTGTGATAGGCAGGACGGTTCTGATCTGCTCGAATCAGAAGCCGTCCGGCTGGATCTCTTTGAGTTTAACGCTGGGACAGGAAGTACCACAGAGGGATGGATCAGCAGGTCAAGCTGGGCGATCAGTCTACCAGCGCTCCACTAATGGAGCACTCCGACTCCAAAGGTCGTTCTGGCAGGAGCGTCCCTTCACTGGGCTCCTCTCAGGAGGGAGAGCCGTGGTTGGAGGTGCTGTGTCGTCTAATGACAGATGCACACCTGTACGTCTTCTGCGGTGCGAGTCCTGTGCTGCTTATACTGAGATTTATGCACAGCACACACATGTACACATCAAGCAGACACACACAAAAGACACACACTCGTGCTGACAAAGGAACTCAGCATGACATAATGCCCTTGTGTGTGTGTTTTTTTTTTTCTTTTTCTTTTCTGGACAAGCATGGACAGATACATGTGCACACCTCCCAGACACACGCACACACACACACACACACACACACACACACACACACACACACACGCACGCACACACACACAGAGTCTCTATGCAGCTGTCGGACTTCACAAAGCCCAGCCTGTTAGGCTAGGAACAGCCAGCTGGACACAGCACACCCACTATTCCCTTTCCAAAACAAAACTGCACCCCCTCACAGTGCCCTCTACCACCCTTACACTAATTACTGCATGCCAAGGCATTTGCCAAGCGGGCAGCTGTCGGCATGGGTGGCAGAGAGTGGATGAGAGAGGGACCGAGAAGCGAGGCACACAGAACGACCGAGACACAGAAAGATGGAGAGAAAAACAGAGAGGCAGACAGCAAAGAAAGAAAGAAGATTGAGAGAGAGAGAAGAGAGAGAGTAAGGGAGGGAGTTACTGCTCTATGGTGAAACTGTTGAGGAAAGTGCCTGAATGAGTGAGACAAGCGGAAAAAGGAAGAGAAAAAGAGATTGAGAGAGGGAGAGAAAGAGAGAGAGAGAGGCCACCACTTCCCAGCCTCTCCTCGTTTTCTTTCCTGCAGCGTGGGCAGGATACACTAATCGGCACAGCGCCATCATAATTGCAGACTTGATGAGCACGTCTGAGGGGCCCTGCCACACAGCGTGCCCCCTGCGGCCAGTGCCCTCCTCGCCCGCGGCCGCCTCATGGCTGGGCGCCCGTCCTCTGGGGGCTATTAGCCCACATTAGGTGTAATTGGGAGCGGTGACTGAGGTCCTTCAAAAGGCCCCGTGGTGGGCTGCACTCTGCTCCACTGTCTAGATGGCACTTAAATGACCAATGGAAAATATGAAAACCTTTTTTTCCCTGCTCATAATTAATGGCAGGGAAGCTTATCTGTCCAACTCTTGACCTCAGTGTTAGGTTGTAGTACCTGTAACCGTCATTGCATTACAGTGGAAACTATATCTGCAGGTTGGAAAAGACACCGTCACCCGGTCATGTCGGCACTCTCCCCGCCATTACGCTGCCTTATCTTTCATTCTCCAGGCAAATTCTCCCACCCACCCTTGTCACGTTCCTCTGCTCCCCTCAGCCCAGGGTGCTATCGGGCGGCCGAGAGGGACGTTATCAGATGTTGGAGGCTAAGGGTGGATCCAGCTGCTCCTTAGTGTGTGTGTGTGTGTGTGTGTATGTGTATTTGTGTGTCTGTGTAAACCCAACTGTTTGCCAGCACTGATAGATTCTCTGGTATCCCTATATCTGTGTTGCAAAATCCTGCTGTGTGTGTGTGTGTGTGTGTGTTGTGAGATGGGGTGTGTGGAGGAGGTACTTCATGCTGCACTGCTGCATGGCATGAGGGCTCCAGTACGTGATCAGGGGTGGCCCGGTTTGATTAAGGGGTGGAGCTGTATCAGAGTCAGAGCTGTCTCCACTCACGTGTGGCAGGTAAAGGCCACCACTGGCCTATGGCCTGTCTCATCTGTGGAGGGCAAAGTGTATGCAGCCCTCAGAAAACAATTAGCAGCTCCTTCATCGCTGTAGGAGACAAAACAACACAATCAGTCATAACACACGTCAGTGAAATCACAGTTCTCCTGCTGTCCAATAAATCAAAAACACAATAAATAGGGAAAAATGTCTGCCATTTGAAGATTTCAACCGCTCTCCCCAAGTAAATGACTTCAAATGAGTCCTCTATGATTTATTATATTCACTGCTCTCAAATTTGTCCAGATAAAAAAAAAAAAAAACAAGGACTTAATTTACAATTGTGGCTGGATATCCACCTTTGTGAATGGAATGTAAATACCTTCTGCCTCGAGCCTTTTCATGTCCCTTCACGTTCCCTCATCCCACCCTCAACCACTCCTGCCTCAAACATGTGTAGCAGGGGGCGGTCAGCTGGAAACAGCTGATTCAGGCACAGTGCTCATGTCTGGTGGGGGGCCGGCTCTGGCTGGGGAGCAGTGTGGGTCATGTGACCACAGCGTTCAAAGCAAGAGGTGGCACGGAGGGTTTTCGATGGCCCGCAAAACTGTTGCCTAAATATTTAGACAGCGGCCCCTGTAATCGGCCAAACCAGGACGGGGACGAGGGCTCGGCAAATTAGAAAGCAAAGAAGCCTCCCGCAAGACTGTGCATACGCATGTGTTTGCATGTGCGCACATGTGTCTACATCAATATGCACATTAGTGGGGGAGGCGGAGTCAAGCCCACCAAAGCTGCACTTTGGGGGGCACTGACAATTCATCCAGACTGGGAGACGCAGGCGCTGTGTGGTGACGTTTGGTAATCGGGACACCATCTCTGATTTATAGTGAGCCAAATATATTGTAACCAGCGAGCTGGGTCACATTCCATCTCTGGCCATGCTGTAGGAGACAGGGCTATGGCCCTCACCACAGTTCTATATACGTACCGGGTTGTAAAAGGTAATTAGCTGTGATTACTACAAACTCATCCTGCCGTACGTCTCCCAGCACACATTCTGAAAGGGATCTCTCTAACTCTCTCCTTCTCTCCCTATCTCTGTCTTCCTTTCTTTACTCTCTTTATTTCTCTCTCTCTCTCTCTCTCTCTCTTTCTCTCTCTCTCTCTCTCTCTCTCTCTCTCTCTCTCTCTCTCTCTCTCTCTCTCTCTCTCTCTGTGTCTAGACTAAAGCCTCTAAGATTTTCGAGCAATCTGTAAAACAGACCAAAAAAACCTGTTTGATGCTGAAACTTCAGAGCGAGAGTATTTCCGCAGCAGAGCGTCAGACACGCGGGACATCCTCTGGTCCCGTGGTCAGTGCCAGCGTGCCCTGCAGGACGCGGCGAAAGCCTAAATAACAGCCACCGCTCCGCCCTTCCGCCAGTGAAAATAGCTCCCCCCTTTTCCCTCTCTGACCATTAGGACACAGAAACAACAGAACAAAGACGGAGACCGAGAGGGGATGTTCCTCCCCAGGGGCCAGAGGTTCGACGATCTGCAGAATGCGATGGAGGAGATAGCTGACCTCTAAGGCCATGATTAAAGCACGCGCTGTACTGACCTAGCGCATGCCCTGGTCAAAGCCGGAGTTTGAAAACGATGTTTTCACGCCACGCTTCCTGCTTCCTGTCATGCTGTGCTGGTAAGCTGGGATGGAGTCAGCACCTTCCTTTGAGGCTGTATGTCACCACGCAGGATATTTCTTAACGTTTGTGGTGCAAAAGCCTGCACAGAACGATCACACAGTTATGTGTAATGCTTTATCCGAACTCATGTATTACCCTAATTTAGTTCTTATAACAAACATAACAATTGTAACAATGAATGTTTTCAAGCATAAATAGTATTCTAGTTGAACTCATGAAATAGAGTCCTTTAGAAAGAGCTGAAAAGACCCTCTTTTAAAGCATAGCCTTAAGGGTTTGTTATAAATACCATTAGTACAGCAGATGTTCAGACAACCATTCAGGTTAATGCTCAGTCAAGTAGATGGCAACTGTCATTGCCGGACAGGTCGACCTCCCACACTGGTTTGCAAAACACCGGAAATACAGCCAGCCAACCACAATGCTCACCTCATTCTGGCCATGAAACATAGCTGGCATTGTGGAATGTGATTTTCATAGATTTGCATGTTTTGCATAAAGTTTGAATGCACTCCTTTACTTCGCTAGCTGTTGTGTAACTTTTGCCGACAGGCGAAGACGGCATTCAGTTACGCACCTCTGCAAGCGCCTCATTTAACTGTCTACAAACAAAGGTCTCAAGATGAGAGGATCAGGTGGGTTGACAGGACCACAGGACCACCTTTCTGGGATCTGTGCGTTCCCCACAGGTGCTAAACACACCGAGTTCACTCTTGTCTGAGCGAGTCCACCAGACTAGACCTCCATAGAGAAGCTCTGGCAGGAGAGAAAGGTTACAGAGTCCTTTGAAAGCACAGTTCCCCTTTAAAAGGCGTTGGAGCAAACAGAGCATCTATCACGGGCTTTCCACGGCCATTTTCCACTGACTCACCTTCAGCTCAGTTTGGGGCAGGGGCATTTATAAACAAAGCAACTTTTCACACATTAACAAGATGCTTTAAAGATCTCTCGAGGATTTGGCACACGCACACTTCTGACTGGCAGAGCTCTGAGTGCCAGCTACTCTCAGACAGCCCCTGCAAATGAGTACAGTATATACATTAAAGCATCTTTCCTTGTAAAGTGTCATGCACTGACGGACACCAGTGCTCCTAAAATCCTGGAGGGAGAGTTTGAGTAAACAGTGGACTCTCACCTCTCCATCAGGTTCTCTGGTATTAAAGCCGGCGATGACTTTGGGAAATGGCCACCAAGTGTTAAATGGGTGTCTGCATTGAACTTGCACATAAATATTTAGTAACTGGGGAGGGAAGCATGGGGAAGTAAAGGGAAATCTTTAAAATCCCACACACAAAAGTAATTTTTGACGTGTCCTCAAACAGTGGCCTAGACGTAGCTGGTCTCTAGCCTTTGTCAAAATGCTGCTTTCTTCCTGGAAGAAGCAGGTGTTCCCTGGCCTGCGATCACGACTTCAGATAGACAGGACAGCTTTATGGACTACGGAAAGAAATAGACAGAAATAATAGTATAGACCTGAAATGGTGATTCACAAGTCATTGCGCAATAGGTGAGCATAAATTATTAACAAAACTTGAACTTTTGGTTTCAGTATGACTGAAATGATGCGATTAAAGTGAGTGAAGCCATGGCCACATCAGTGAGAGGTCATTCTGCTCTGGGTCTCCCCTCTGCAGGGTCACATTCTGTCACGTGTGCTGCGGTGACTATACCTGTTTGTCGTCTGTTTCAGAAGTAGTATGTATGGTTTGTGCAACATTTCTTTTGCTGTGATCCAGTGATCGTGTTTTCTATTTGTTTGGGTGGTATAATGAATCCTTTAGCAAATTAACAGCCGGAAGTCTGTTCTGCTGAGGTAGAATTTAAGAGTTCACGACTTCTGCCTAGACCTGTGGGGTCTGTTCCACTCCCAAGAACTAACATGAACATTTTTCTCGATGTATCTGTGCTCTGGCCACACGTGTGCATTTGAAGAAGACTAGTTTGGTGATTGTGACTAACTTGCCCCTAACATTTTCTTAGGGGGTCAGGGAGAGGGCATTGGGCCTGGCTGCGTTATAGCACAACCTGCAGCTGCAGAAAAAAAAAAAAACAGCAAGTTCTGGGAGAAAAGCACTTTTTTGGCACCAAATCTGATTTAGGCTAATGAATACACGGGTGACACTTTTTAGCAGCATGTAACTATTTCAGGAATGTGGTCCACAGTGTAGTTCTTTGAACTGAAATAAGTACCCCCCCCCTCCCCCGCTTCAAATGGTACAGTCCGATCCACAGCATCACAGCCTGGTCCAGGAGATGAAAGACTGCATTGCGACTCTTATTAAAGAAACACTGTAAATTGACATGCCGATTCCCCATATCGTGCATAACATGGTCACGGGGTGCCTTGCCTCCGAGTAGACTTGCGAAGGAGAGTGAATGTGTGTATTGTCTGGGAGTTCCAAAGCACAAAACAAAATTGCTAATAAGGATTACAAAGAAACCAAGCACTGCTAATAGGCAAATCGCAATAAAGAGACACCAGCTACGGCTGGCCGAGTTAGTGGAATTCACTCCTTAAAGCGCTCAGCCAGGGCGCTGTGGCACAGGGCTAACGGAGTGTTGATGGGTGTGAAGCAGGAGACAAGCTTGGACACAGATGAAGTGACTTCCTGCCTCGGGTGGATGAGCAGCAGGTCACACATGAGATATCTTGGAGATGGGAACCACGGGCCTGGAGACGGGCGACGGGTAGGGGTGGGATCGAGCAGAGTGGGCGGGCTGGGAGCTTGTCGTGTCAGTGTTGGCTGCTTCTCTCTGTGCTCTCGGTTACATATTTCCTAAGGGGTTTGCAGGGTGTGCTTTGATTTGCCTTTAGGGATGACTGCCTGCCTGCCCAAACATAGGAAATAATCTCCGCTGTGTTTTTCGCCACTCGAGCGGCTTCTGATGCCTTGGACTGGGGTCAAAGTGTCAGAGGCCGAACGGGGGCAGCGCCACCTCTGGGCCGGAGGAGGCAGGACCGGCGCGTCAGAGGGACTCGTCACTGAGCGCATGTTGTTCGACCTGCTTCAGGGCCCCTCGGGACCCGAGACAGTGCCAAAAGCCTGTGTGTGGAGTCCTGCTTGGGCAAGATGCGTTCGCCTGCCGCGATTTCACACAGCGCGGGTCTGACAGTGCCTGGGAGCTTAGCGACCGGCTCGGTTTAATTACAGGCCTGTGCGCAGAGTGGAGTCTGGCTGTCATGCTCAGAAAAGGGAGAGATTTACTGTCAGAAACAAGTGCTCAAGGTCTTTTGTTTTAAATTACCTGAGATATCCGGTCTGAAAGGCTGCGGCTCATCCTCTCTTATTTCACTCCTCTGTTCTTTCACAAGCGTCTCTGCTGCGGAGATCACATGCTGTGTGTGCTGGAGATCTAGGTTACATTGTTGTCCTACTCACACTTGTTCTGACACTCACTGTGCGCTCCATTGTAGACTATGCCTCTGATAAATCACTCTACACTACCGCCATTGTCGTGAGTCCATTGAAGCTAGCAAGGTAGCTAACTCGCTCCAGATGCCTAATGGTCAATATTGTGTTAATGCAGCTCAATGCTTAATACCATCTACTGCTTTCCTTCTCTTATGTCTCCAGGCTCCCTGGAGCTATTCAGTTTCCTCGCCGCACAAACGATCAGCCTCTAATGCTACCACGTTCATATAACTGTGCATACCTCCACGCGATTAGCCCACTCTTTCTAATGCCTATTGTAGTTAAACAACACCATATCCCAAACGCTATTATTGAGCCCCGAACCTGCCCTATACCAGCATTTTCTGCCGTAAATCAACCATTTAAACATGAAAAACCGGCAGCATAAAATTACAAAGGCCACAGGGTTTCCTTGAGAAAGCGGCCCAGTCTCAGTAACCGAGGGGAGGCATCCTCTAAACTCCAAAACAGGATTTAAGATAAGACACAGAAACCCTAAATGACCTAATCCTTTCATGAGCAAAGGAGGGCAGCTTTCATTCACAAAACCGGATGGTGAGAAGCCAGTCACGGCGGCTTTCTGTCCAACACCGCCACCCCAACCCCGGGGTGACCCTCCCCCCTCCGCAGGTTCATCTTGTCAGCATGTCTGTCATTGGTTCCCATTTAAGCTTTCATGTGATTTCCTATCAAGTCCTAACGACATTTGGCTATTTTTGTCAATGGCTGCTTGCCTATTGTCCGTTCTAACCTCAAGTTTCTGGCTCCGTAGCAGAATGAAACACAGCACGGTAGTTTAGCTGTAGAGGCAGAAGTTAAACCCGTCAGCTGACATGAGGTGCCATAATGAATGTGCGTTAATGAAGAGCGCTGCTCTCTAAAAAGAGAAGTGCAAAACTGGATTTGCATTTGCAAAGGACCCATAGAGACGGACAAGTGCAAAAGCTGATACACATTTTCTTAACTCAGTCAGACAAATATATTTTAAGTCACTGACTTGCATCCTAATCTAGCAACACAGGATCTGATCTTGTTAAACTTCCTGTTAGCAAATCCAGTTAAAATCACCAGCACTACCACCTGCTCAAGCCCCGACAGGCCGCGTCTGACTCTTCCAGAATATTTTTCCCACCATCTTTCTGATCCTTGTGTTTGCCTGTCTAAAAACTAATATAACTTTGTCTTTTTTTTCTCTTGTCTTTTCTTTTTTGACACAGCAAGCCAAACGAGTTCTATTTGGAAACAAGCTTTCAAGGCTTCCCTGGGAGTGGCAAAGCCCAGTGGCAAAACAACCATGTTCCAACTTGTCACTCTACTGTCACAGAGTAAATGTAAACTGTTCACAGCTATGATTGAATCCCAGAGAGAAGGGCTGTGCCTTCCGCAGAGCAGCAGAGTGATTGAGAGTGCTATTTGCTGTTTGAGTCATGCGTGGCTTCTTTCAGTGCCTCTGGAAGATACTCCAGGCTGACTGGTATCGTATCTAAGAGCATTTTCGCACAGGTTGACTGTCTCTGGGTCAACCCAAGATTAAGTTACAGTCATTAGTATATTGTGTCTGCTTAGGTTATACATCTAATACTTATTGGTCAAAACGCTACAAGAGGATATCTTGATGCTTTTGCCATGGTAACCATAATGCATCAATTAAGTACATTAACAGTGATTATTATTATTATTATTTAATTGTAGGAATAGAGTGATCCACACATCAAACTGTTACTGAATACATTCTCATAAATATTAATGCATTTTATCAAGATGATGAGCACTGCTTATGGATTCATTAAGGTGTATGATATTATATGTGAGTCATTTCTTAAAACAGCGAAGGCACACACTGGTTGCTTGAGTGCCTGTAGTCTGTACCAGGGAGTGTGCAAGATGTAGTGATCCCTTCAGAACGTCAGTCCATGTGAGTCGAACAAACGCTGTGAGGAAAGGATGTGAATGTGCAAGAAAAACTGCAAAGTAAGGATGCGTTAAGGTCACTAGAAACCTGCGTCCAGTACCTGCACGTCCTTCAGCCTTAAACCATTAAACAGCAGCACTCGCGCCATAAAGGACAAAAGGAAACGGCTGATGGCAAGCAGCGACGATGAACAAAAATGATAAGACCAGATTAAACAAACACAAACAAAAGATGGCATTCCTGGAGGTAAGAGCAGGGGCTGGTGGAGCAACCACTCCCCCCAGGTCATCGTCTTTCACAGGGATGTGCCGCATTGCAGGGGCCTCAGCTGGAAATCAGATCCAATCAGATGTTCCCAAGGCTTTGAGAGGGCCGGTAGAAGAGTCCCCCATTTGATATTTGATCAGATTGGCCAGCCTCTCTAACCCCCAGCCCCTCTCGCCGGCTCCCTCTCCCCTGCCTAATGGGGAGTAGAAGATCAGAAAGCCTTGTGGAATTCAGGACTCCTGTTACATGTACATGTGCTTGCCGTCTGGACAGGGGCCTGTTTGCTCTCTCTCTCTCTCTCTCTCTCTCTCTCTCTCTCTCTCTCTCTCTCTCTCTCTCTCTTCCTCTCCCCCCTCCTCTTGTCTGCTCTCCCTTGCCCGTTTTTCCTCATCTATACATCGACACACTCAGACCAAATGTCATTCCACGTTCCACAAAATGCACGTCTCGAGAAAACTCGGTTCCTCTTTGTAGCAGCCATGTCTGCCTTTGGCAAGATGTCGCAGCTTCAAGTGCCCACGAGAACGTGACCCTAGCTCGCAGAAGGTCCGTGTGTCATGGCCTAAGTATCTTTCTGAAAAAGATTACATACCAAAGGAGTTTTCCTCCACATCATCATCTGTGCCAAGACAGAAAAAGGACAGGTCTTTCCCATTATACAGGTCAGCTTAACATCAACAGAAGGCTCCAACGTCTCTCAGCTAGGGTCATTATAAAGCTGCCCAAGTAAACATTGCATAATTTTTATACAGAGGATGATCGCACATTGTATCAAACGCTCAAGTTCAATACAGTGCATTCATCAGCTGTGTTTACAGAGAGGCCCGCAGCCCGGAAAAGTTTTGATTTTCCGTGAATGGCACAAAGACACTTCTAATATGGTAACGAATCTTTTCCGTAGGCCAGCAAATGAGAATTCCCAGCTGTTTGTGAAATGCTGTGGCCTTTTTTTTCTCAAAACGATAGCATGGAACAGAATGCAGGAAGACAGGGACAGCCGACATGAGGCTTTGTGGCGGCTCCAGGAACATCAGGACAAAGTTCTCGAACGACGGCTGAGGAAAAGCGCCCCCTCCCCCGCTGCCGTCGTATCGTGGACGTGCAGCTGATCTGGATCTTGCAGAGCAGCGCCGTGTGGGCCAGACTGTTAGACACAGCCCTGCTGCAGGCCCTCGTCTTCCCTCTGCATGTGTCGCCGATTAGCGAGGCCTTTCCACAGAAGAGCCGCTTGTGCTCCTCCAGCATCTCCACCCTTTTTACGGCCGAGGACAACGTGGAGTTCATGTGGCCTGGCGCTGACGGACGCATGACGTCAAATCCAGCCCTGGCGAGCCACGTGTAATGTGGAGCTTGAGTTTCCTTTAGGCCCGTGGCCATTGATAGGACCTGTGGTCATGTGAGGTATCTTTCATGGAGTCACATGCTCACCGACAGGTCACCGAATCAGTGGGATCACTGGTCTGAGGTGACCCCTGCGTCCTCCAAACTGAGGAATTAATCATACTGTAACCCAAATTGCTCTAACCATCATGCAAAAAAAAAATGCATGTGTGGGGAGGCAAGAAAGGGTTTTAGCCACAGATACTTTGATGAACGGCCCAAGAAGAAACCCATCCACAAACCCCAAACAGCAAGCTTCTCCCTGTGAGGCCATCCCTAGCAGCCTGTGGGCATGAAGCATATTATAGTGCAGACACACACACACACACACACACACACACACACTCGTGCTTCTTCCTACAGCACTGTTCCACTCATTTGCAGTCACTCGACTGTTTCACTGAGGCATGCCTGGAGTGAACCCCTCACCGCACAATCTGAATAACGTCCAGTCACTTCAACACGGAGCCTAAGGCCCAGAGGTGAAGGGTCACGGTAACCTAGGCTCCTTGAAAACGGCACCAGCACACTTCACAAGGGCAAACTCTTGACAAGCTGATCACCACGCAAACCAACCAACTGTACAGGTGTGTGCAAACATTTATGCAACGCATCAGCGTAAAACATGACAAGATACACTTGTTGGGTATCACACCCGAGACAACATTTCTAATATCCACTGAGACATTATTAGTGCACATGTGTGCGCTGGAAGGTTATACTGTGCTGGTAAACTAAAATTTGGAAACAACACATACACGTATGCACTCTTGTGTTGCAGATTTCGGTTTTAATGACAGAGCAGAAAACCCAGAATACCTTAGGAGGTCAATAGGAAACGCTTGATCATGAAATTCCCCAAGAGCTGTATGGGGGATTGCTTGTCTAGCGATTCTTGTCACGGCTGCCTTGACACATTAGTGGGGAGTGAAGAGTAGAGGGTTGTGCTTGAAGTGTTGCATGAGAAAGTCTGGACCAGCAAAGATCCTGATTCATAAACCCAAAGGACAGAGGAAGGAAGCACAACCACCACGGCTAAGCACACTTCCCTTTTCTCTCCTCTCACTGCTAGAAACTCACAGTGGAAGTGGAAAATAACCATAGAGTTCCCTTGGTTTACTGACAGGAGAATGTTTTTGCTTTGTGGTTTTGAACCAATGTCTGGCCCAGTGACAGATACAGTAAAATAATCTTGCTCTTTCACACACTCCCTCTCTCTCTTTCTCTCTCTCTCTCTCTCTCTCTCTCTCTCTCTCTCTCTCTCTAACACACACACACACACACACACACACACACACATGCACAAACACACAGAGACATAGCAACACTGTTAGGGCAGGGACTTCTGTCATTGAGCCAATGAAAGAACAGAACAAGCAGCTTGGTTACATCACTTCCTCTCATCCACCAATCGCTGCGATGTCACCCCCCACACCATTCACAAAAAGCTCCGGGCACCTTTCTTATGACTCAGTTGTTCTTCACTGAAACTATTGTGCAATCTTTTTAAGGGAATCAGAAATCAGGAACCGAGAGAAGCTAAAATTGTGCATGCGCCCTAGAATGATTTTATACTAATTTAACCAATTAAAATAAGTCAACTGTCTGCTCAACAACTGCGTTCTTTCTCTTTAGGCCACAGTTTAAAATATCAAATATTGACTTTATTTCTGTCAATATGCAGAGGAAGTTGTCTTTGCACAGCACAATAACTTTGCACTTAGCATAGGGTGCATCATCTTTACTTTAGATTAGCTTGGTGATTTATTATTATTTATATTATACATATTATTAGACGTTATTCTGGGGACATTGCATTAGAATGCATTGCATTAGCATTCCATAGTATGTTTAATGCTGAGTTGCAAAAACTTTGCAGAAAGTGCATTTAATTTTATTTGTTTCCAGAGGAAAGCCTTTCTAAAAATAAAAATAAAAAAAAACATTCAACATCAGAATGCAATGAATAAAGCATGTTTCTGGGCCTCTCTGAGCAGCGGGTGGAAATTCACGTGGTCTTTACAGGATCCGATCTCTTTGCTGGGTTTCAATCAAAATGGGAAGCCTCTCCCATAGCTCTGTCTGGCCTGCTTATGCAACACATCCTCCCCCTTAAAATGGGCGGGGTGTAACCAGCAGGGCAGCACGGAGAGTCCGGAATCCATAGGCCCGACGTGGGCTGAGGCTCGAAAAACCAGAACAGCCTTGGTGGGGTCTGATCTTCACACACTTGGCCACTCTGGAGGCAACGTGTGCAGACACACACTCGAAAACAGACAGATTGACTGATAATCGTTCCACTGAGTGAAAACTGATGGTCTTATAGCATCACTGCTGCGCAGTGCTGTGGAACACAGAAATATTATATCTCCTCCAATCAGTATGTAAACCTCCAGTAAGGAAGAAGACATGGAGGAGGCAAAGAAAATATACGGGCAAAAAAAAAATAGATTAACAAAAACAAGCTGCAAAACGTTGGTGTTGTTAGGAGCTCTGGGTGCAGCGCTCAAGGGTGCTCCAGCCATCCGCTTCCATCTCCTATCAGTGTGTCTTTATTCTCTGCATTTCAGAAGGCAACCACCCCAATCAAGAATGCTCTCCACCTAACTTATCTGGAATTCACTGGAATGTGTGCAACTTTGAATCAGTCTGGAACTGTGTGGGAGTTTTGGAATGATCGCGGCGAGAGGGAAAGTGTGTTTGACTCACGGGAAAAGCTCCGGCACCTCTCCACTAGCGCTCGGGCGCGCGGAAGTGGCCGAAGATGCGAGCTACAGGTCGCAGTGCGCCGAGCTGGGCCTAGGAGCACATGGCTCGAGGGAGAGCTTACGTGGGAGCCTTACCCTGCCTAGTGTGTGGGCTGGGAAGCCTTTGTTGTAGATTACCGTCCCATGAGAACTCAGAGCCACAAGCAGGCGGGGTGAGTAGACTGCATGAGGGAGGGCTGTATGGTGACACACATGCATCAGTCAAGGTATGCATGCCGCCCCCAATACACACACACACACACACACACACACACACACATCCACACCCACAAACACAAACACACACAAACACACACACACCCATACCCACAAACACAAACACACACAAACACACACACACCCATACCCACAAACACAAACACACACACACACACACACACATACACACACACACACACACACACACAAACACAAACACACACACACAAACACACACACATACACACAAGCACGAACACACAAACACACACACACCCATACCCACAAACACACACACACACACATACACAAACACACACCCCCATACCCACAAACACAAACACACACACACAACCACATGCACATACACACAAAAAAAAACCAAGATGTGCAGAGATACACACAAACACCCACACACACACCACAGCCAGAGTACTCCAGTACTGTACAGTAAACAATACTGATGAGAGAATAACATCAGACGATGCCTCTGGTGTGAACAAAGGCAGCGGTGGGTCGTGTGTGAGAGGGACTACAGGACAGGTAGGCAGCCGGGGCAGCAGGATAATTGTACAGTTCTTGCCTGATGAAAGATCAATGCTTGAAATTCCACCGGATTTGGACCTGCTTAAGGTAGAGTGTGGGGTTGGGCTGTGGGGAGGGTGAGTGTGGGGTTGGATTGTGTGGAGGGTGAGTGTGGGGTTGGGCTGTGGGGAGGGTGAGTGTGGGGTTGGGCTGTGGGGAGGGTGAGTGTGGGGTTGGGCTGTGGGGAGGGTGAGTGTGGGGTTGGGTTGTGGAGAGGGTGAGTGTGGGGTTGGGCTGTGGGGAGGGTGAGTGTGGGGTTGGGTTGTGGGGAGGGTGAGTGTGGGGTTGGGCTGTGGGGAGGGTGAGTGTGGGGTTGGGTTGTGGAGAGGGTGAGTGTGGGGTTGGGCTGTGGGGAGGGTGAGTGTGGGGTTGGGCTGTGGGGAGGGTGAGTGTGGGGTTGGGTTGTGGAGAGGGTGAGTGTGGGGTTGGGCTGTGGGGAGGGTGAGTGTGGGGTTGGGCTGTGGGGAGGGTGAGCGTGTGGTTGTCTATTAGTGTATTTATGTGAAGAGAGACAACACGCCTGTTCGGAGCTCACCGTGTTCACTTACTAATGTTTGCATGTTTGCACTGCAGGAAAATAGCCTCGTTCTTCTGCTCATTATAATGCATACCAGGCATCAAACGTTGGTTCGAGTTCCCCCCCCCCCCCCCCCCCCCCCCCAAAAAAAAGCCGCTCTGGAGGGTTCATGGGGCGCTACAAGCTCAGTCCCACTGAGGCCAAACAGAAGCTCTTGACCTCCCCTGAATGCCCTTGCCACCACTATTGCATGTTGGACACGCCAGCATGTCGTGTGTGGATCAAGCGCAGGGCCTTGTTGCATCCGATGACTCATAAAAGCCTCTTACATACAGTGCTGCATTATTAACAACCATGTAAAACTGTGCCTGCATGTTGAATCTTGATTGCCCGAGTGCTACACAATACGAACCTGCTCACTGTAATGCTAATGCTAGCAATAGGAAGCTAACCTAGAGACAGGAGGAGAGGAGCTGTCATTTAGGTCTGGAAAGAGTCCCATCTCCTACGAATTCACTCAGCATAACCACCCTCCCCCTCTGCTTCACTAGTGCCACTGGAATACAAGCACCACCTTGAGGAACTTTGCTGAACTGCAAGTCTTTAGTGATTGATTTAGGACACTACAGTCCAAGTTCATTCAATTAAACAGCTTGATTTTTATTTTATTCTTTTGTGGGTGCTGTGAGATGTTACATGCAATATTAAGGGTTGCCCCCCTCCTTCAGAAATAGGTCCCCTAAACAGTCGCAAGATGTTAAAAGGAGTAAAGTAAACTAGCTTAAAGTGTGCTCCTTAATATTTCCTATAGATCTCAAATCATCTGGGGTTCCTTCTCGTGAATTGCCTTTTCAGGCATCGGTGATGTGGCAGATTGTTATCACTTTACACAGAAAACAACTGAAATCCTCTTAATGCATGATTTTGAACCAAGCACATACAATGAATACCAAGAAAGTTATGATGAAATATTCATATTGAAATTAGATCTAAGAAAGTCACAATAAACGTACAAAAAATGTGAATAGAAGATAAAATGTGTAAAATATCAGAAAAAAATATGGCATACTGGACAGCATCATGTCGATGTATTCCCAAGTCAGTCCTCTGCTTGCAGCGAAGTTCTCCATCTGTTAACACTACCAGTGTAGTCTACGTTTACTAGCAACATGCCATGAGGAGAAATACTTATTTTTTACTCATACCAAAGATTTTTCTTTTTGTGGGAATCGCAGGTTTGATTGCACTCAGAGCTTTCTTCATTATCATGGTTTCCAAGTTGTCAAATCAAATTTCCATCAGAGCTGATTGAAAGTGACATGACCGAGGCTGTGGACTCATGGGCCTTTGTGGGGGGAGACGGACGGGTAGACAAGAACACCGTGGTCCCCCCACATACTGCATAGCCCAAAAGATTTTAAGGAACTTCTTGATAAACGCTGCTGATGGTATTGCTGTGCCTGATGGAATGTTCATTTATTTAGTCAGGTGTCATTAACAACATTCCTCCATTTTGTACAGAATAAAATACATTCCCAATTGTGTAACAGAATCTACATTTCTGAAAATGTACAGTTTGATAGTCTGTTCCAATTTCAGCAAAGAAATACTAAACCCCCAAATTGATAAGACTTACAGTAATACTTGCAGGTGGTGAACAGCTAGCATAAGCGTATTTGAATTATGCTATCTGTTCCCTGCTAGTTTGTATTCATTATTAGCCACATTAGCACTTCTGGGTAAAAAAAATTCCTTTGACTCAAAAGACTCCTTTCACAAAAAAAAAATGCCCACCATTTTAAACTGTAACATCTGTTAACCTTGTAGCGCCCTATAGGGAGAGGTCTAAGAGGTGGTTGTTTTAGGGTCAGCTGTTAAAGGTGAGACACGAGAAACATCTCACTGACCTTGAAGAGACGTGTGGGAGCAAGGAAGCAGTATAGGTGGGTCAGGGTATGGGGCGGAGGGGGGTGGGGTGGCCATGGTCACCACGCTCGATTTGCCCCACCTCGGGGCCGTGTCCTAGGGGCCTGTGAACAGGCAGTGTGTGTGTGTGTGTGGGGGGGGGGGGGGGGGGTGTGCGAGAAGCTTTAAGAATCCCCACCAGCAAACCAGGTGCTATCAGTCAAGCAGGAGGCCACGAAGGACAACCTGGGTTGGGGCCCTTGTTTGCTTTAGCACGAAACCGGACTCATTTGTCAAAGGGCCATGGCCGGAGCCTACAAAGCCGCCGGTTCTGTTTAGGCTGGCCTTGTCCTCCGTTTACGTGTAGCTGCGTTAACCGTCCAGACGATCGCTCAGCCTCCGAGAGAATAAAAGAAGGTGAAGTGAACCGGAGGTGATGAGAGACAGCTCCATCATTACCGAGGTGCGTAAATATGACAGGCCTTTTCTTTTCTCGCAAGAACAACTCGTTTCTGGCTCCCATGCGTTAATAAAAGGTGTGGACACGCCCCGAAGTAAAACACTCTTCAACAGACACAGAGAAGAGAGCTTTGTTCTCAATAAACAGGCATTCAACTTCATAAAATAGATGCCTCCCTTTGATAGTTTTTCTTAACTACATTTTATGACTCTGATATAATGCAATCGAACGATAAGTACTATCGACAATTAACATTCTGCTGAATACTGAGAATTCCTTTTTGATCTCCAACACTAAAGCAGCTTAAAAAAATTAACCACCTAACACGGTGTAAGTCAGTCTACAGCAGAGCTATGCTGCATGCAACACCAGAGAGCTTCTCGCGAATATCCTGCCAGGCAGCGCATGGAGACACTGAACTGTTTACATATATTCCATTGCACTTCTCAGACACCTTCAGAGGTAAACACTGATAACAGCTCTATGGCTAAAGGGTTATGTTCTGTGATCTTGGCATCCACCTCTGTTTGAACAGTGTAGGTCAGATGACTAACGGCATAAAGAAGTTGTGAATGAAGGAGTTCGCTTCTGAGACGAAGAGGGCACCATTCATGCATTCCAGCCCCTTAGGGTAACATGAGCTGAGGATTGGGGTGGGGGGGCTCTTAAGTTCCTTCTGCATGGCCCATGAAGAATGATCCTGTCAGTCATTCTGGGTAATCTAAAGATTCTGTGGGCAAAGGAAGGCCAGACAAATGAACAAACGAATGAATGAATGAATGAATGAATGAATGAATGAATGAATGAACGAACGAACAGCCAAACAAAAAATCAATGAACAAATGAATGAATGAATGAATGAATGAATGAATGAATGAATGAGTGAATGGACGAACAAACGAACAAATGAATGAACCAATAAACGAACAAATGAATGAATGAATGAACAAATGAACAAACAAACAAATGAATGAACCAATAAATGAACAAATGAATGAATGAATGAATGAACAAATGAACAAACAAATAAATGAATGAACGAATTAGTGAATTAATGAATGAATGGATGACTGGACAAACGATTGAACGAATGAATGAATGAACGAACAAACCAATGAATGAATGAATGGGAGGATAAATAAGCATGGACAAATGAACAGAGGGAGCACAACACCACAATAATATTACCTTGTTGCTAGAAGTCACATGGCATTACAGTTTGGAGAGATGCCCTCAGAACGCTGAGTTCACTCAGTGTTGTCATAAATAAACATTTTATGTTCCTGCAGTCCAAGACTGAAGAATAACTCTGTTTATGACACGAACATCTGTTTGCATATGGTTGACAGCGCTGCCTATTGTACAGTGTGAAGGAGGTAACCCAATTCCAAAGCCAGCTGTTACCCAATGGGTGTTCTAAGGCTTGGAGAACGTTACTCTTCTCTCGGGCCCCTTCTGTGAGCAGTTCTGAGGGACAGTTTATAAAAACTGAGGCACCGTTTCTACAAACCAGCTCATTCCAGCACTCCTGCCTGACCTCCCCAAATTTAACCTTTGACCCGGAAGGCCAATATTAACTCTCGGCCAATTGTCTGGGGGCTCCCGACTTCCCCTGCGCAGTCCGTGAGAACATTCCAGAAGTGGTTGCCAGGCAAGGCTGGGTGTTAGAGCGTTGACCTCCAATATGTCCTGGGTTACCCTTGATCTCCTCTTGCCTCCCCCGGCCCACTGCGGCCCCCCCGCGGCCCCCCGCGGCCCCCTGTGGCCCTTGGGCCCATGTACCCGTTCTGCTCGGAGGGGCCACCACTCATTCTCAGACACAACACTTCCAGTCCTCTCAGCCTTGCACCCCGCTCATCCAATTACCACTACACACCTGTGGCCATTTAGGCCTTCAGCATGCACACACACACACACACACACACACACACACACACACATGCAAATGTAGAAAGATGTACACTAGATTTGATTTTCTGCATCAAAAATTGCAATCCTAATGCCTAAGGGAAGGTTTCTGGTGCCCAACAAGTGCCTCGTGTTGAACTCTAGGTCTGCTACATCTTAGGTGATCTCTTAAACCCGTTGTTAGTTAACACACACAATAACAGATAACACAGGGGTGGCTGATGCACTGCAGTCATCTCATATTCACTGAGATGGAGGTAAAATGTTCTTTTCTGTGTGTGTGTGTGTGTGTGTGTGTGTGTGTGTGTGTGTGTGTGCGCATGTGTGTGTGTGTGTGTGTGCGCATGTGTGTGTGTGTGTGTGTGTGTGTGTGTGTGTGTGTGTGTGTGTGTGTGTGTGGAGCGTTTCTGTCGAGTCACTCACAACGCCTGGGACTGGGAACGACCTCGGAGAACAAAGGGCACCGGCGGTGTATCGCCGCGTGGGCAGATGAAAGACCCGTCGCTATCAGGGCTGAGCTAAGGGCAGCTGCGGCGGGCCAGCCCTGCCAGAGCAGAGAATGCTGGGACGAGAGGAGCAGGGTGACATGGCGTGAGCACCCTGGCCCCCAGCCAGGGGTCAGAGGGCACAGATCTGCACACAGGGCCAAAGGAGCACGGCCCGCCCTCCGTAGGACGGCAGGTTGCGCTCGAGGTGACAGGCCTGCTAACAAACGATCAGGGACGCATTTACACCCAGCCACTAATCAGGTTTCCCTCGCCCAAGCAGGGTGGCTGGTATCAGAGGTAAACAATGCAGCATTGATAAATTAAGGACACTAAATAATCGTTAGTCAGGCAGTTAATCAATGATGTCAGGGTAAAGATTAATGGTGGGAAGGCAACGGAAGGCATGGTTCCGCTCTGGATTCAACCAGGCAGGTGAAGGTGTAAGGACCCATTCTCTCTCTCTCCCATTTGCAAGTTAAAATGATGCAAACCAGAAGTGTTTGCTTTAGGACAACAACAAAACGCTGAGGACAAATCAGGAGTCTGATCAGCCTCCAACCTGAAAATACTAATTTTATTTCTCCTGTCAGCAGTCAGGTGTATATATTTTTTTACTGATTTACTGAATTACTTCTCAGAGGTCATATCAATATTTCAAAAGTTGCTATTTAAAATGCAATACAATAAGTAGATGATACTGAATGAAACCATAAATGAGTCCTTTTGTGACTGGTGAAGTCTTCATGAAGCACATTTATCTGGAGAGGGCTCAATACTACTGAAGCAGGACTGACTGAAGCAGGACTGACTGAGGCAGGACTGACTAAATGAGTACTGACTGAAGCAGGACTGACTGAATGAGTATTGACTGAAGCAGGACTGACTAAATGAGTACTTACTGAAGCAGGACTGACTGAAGCAGGACTGACTGAATGAGTACTGACTGAAGCAGGACTGACTAAATGAGTACTTACTGAAGCAGGACTGACTAAATGAGTACTGACTGAAGCAGGACTGACTGAAGCAGGACTGACTAAATGAGTACTGACTGAAGCATGACTGACTAAATGAGTACTGACTGAAGCAGGACTGACTGAAGCAGGACTGACTAAATGAGTACTGACTGAAGCAGGACTGACTGAGGCAGGACTGACTGAAGCAGGACTGACTGAGGCAGGACTGACTAAATGAGTACTGACTGAAGCAGGACTGACTAAATGAGTACTGACTGAAGCAGGACTGACTGAGGCAGGACTGACTGAATGAGTACTGACTGAAGCAGGACTGACTGAGTGAGTACTGACTGAAGTGGGACTGACTAAACGAGTACTGACTGAGTGAGTACTGACTGAAGCAGGACTGACTAAACGAGTACTGACTGAATGAGTACTGACTGAAGCAGGACTGACTAAACGAGTACTGACTGAAGCAGGACTGACTAAAGCAGGACTGACTGAAGCAGAAATGACTGAAGCAAGACTGACTACAGCAGGAATGACTAAAGCAGAACTGACTGAACGAGGACTGACTGAACGAGGACTAACCGAAGCTGGACTGACTGAATGAGTACTGACTGAAGCAGGACTGACTGAAGCAGGACTGACTAAATGAGTACTGACTGAAGCAGGACTGACTGAACGAGGACTAACCGAAGCTGGACTGACTGAATAAGTACTGACTGAAGCAGGACTGACTGAAGCAGGACTGACTAAATGAGTACTGACTGAAGCAGAGCTGACTGAGGCAGGACTGACTGAACGAGGACTAACCGAAGCTGGACTGACTGAATGAGTACTGACTGAAGCAGGACTGACTGAAGCAGGACTGACTAAATGAGTACTGACTGAAGCAGGACTGACTGAGGCAGGACTGACTGAAGCAGGACTGACTGAGGCAGGACTGACTAAATGAGTACTGACTGAAGAAGGACTGACTGAATGAGTACTGACTGAAGCAGGACTGACTGAAGCAGGACTGACTAAATGAGTACTGACTGAAGCAGGACTGACTGAAGCAGGACTGACTAAATGAGTACTGACTGAAGCAGGACTGACTAAATGAGTACTGACTGAAGCAGGACTGACTGAGGCAGGACTGACTGAATGAGTACTGACTGAAGCAGGACTGACTAAACGAGTACTGACTGAAGCGGGACTGACTAAACGAGTACTGACTGAGTGAGTACTGACTGAAGCAGGACTGACTAAACGAGTACTGACTGAATGAGTACTGACTGAAGCAGGACTGACTAAACGAGTACTGACTGAAGCAGGACTGACTAAAGCAGGACTGACTGAAGCAGAAATGACTGAAGCAAGACTGACTACAGCAGGAATGACTAAAGCAGAACTGACTGAACGAGGACTGACTGAACGAGGACTGACTGAACGAGGACTAACCGAAGCTGGACTGACTGAATGAGTACTGACTGAAGCAGGACTACAGCAGGACTGACTGAAGCAGGAATGACTACAGCAGGACTGACTACAGCAGGACGCAGTACTGACTGAAGCCATGGCCACGAGGTTTGAACCTGATGACTGGTCAATAAATGACTTTCTTCCCACGGCGGTACGCAGGCAGCGCGTGGTGTGTTGGGCTGCGACCTCTGCTGCTGTACGCTGTGAAAGCACTCGGACACTTTTGCAGGGGTTAGTTAATGATCAGTGGTAGGGGGCACAGGGGGAAAAAGCCCTGGATCTCACTCTCACGGCTTAACCCGCATCTCGGGTGCAAAGTATGCCACGTGAAATAGCGAAACTAAAAACATAATGTGACCAGTGCAGCTTGCATAACAGCATATTCACTGATCTGCTGATAGAGTACATAGAAAAGATCCCAGAATTACATTAGAGCGCAGTTCAATTTACCCCATAGTCAAAAACTTGTCTGCATTGTTGTGAGACTGTTCTATTGTACACGATACATAAGTTCACAGTGGGAGAATAAAGCGATATAAATAAGTTTGCATTGAAATCCTACAAATAGAACAACTTCTGAGTCATGGATCAGAACTTTCTGTACCCAAATACAACCCTTGTGAACAACTCCCTGTTACAAAACATTACTGAGTAACCTTGGTGGTCTCTTTGAAAGAATCAAAGGTATGACTCATGTTTCGCTCCTTAATAGCAAAACTCAAACTCCCTCGTTCACACTTTCCTTTATGAGTCACACAGGAATTCCAACAATGGAACAGACGGGTTCCACAAAACAATGCCTCAAAAACATCAGCTCAGATTATTTCATAAAGCTTTTTATTTGGTCTGGTCATAGAAAAGTCCCCCCGTGCACTCCGGTGATATAGCCTGCTATTTTTGATGGCTGAGGGTCACTTAGGCAAGCCGGAGTGCTGAGATCATGAGGGGCCCTCCACCCCGCACCACGCCTGGTGGTCCCAGCGATCCGCTCCCCACCGGGGAGGGCTGTGTTGGCTTCTCAAGGCTCTCCGGTCAGCGCCGCTCGATGACAGGGGGACGGCCGGCAGGCTGTGAGAAGCTGCAGCACCTCTGACTGACTGCGTTATGAGGAGAACGCTGAGGTAGCACATTTGGTGCCGGAGGGCCACGTGAGTCGTCACTGTCACTGTCACAGAGAGCGGAGCTCCGATCCCTGAGGCAGAAGGCGGAAGGGTAGGCGTGGTCTCGGCAGGGGCGGGGCATAGGTGTGGTGTCAGTAGGAGCCGGTGGTCTGGGCCTCTGGCGAACGTCTGTTCGTCTGATGTCTGAGCAGGTGAGACAGCGTTTTCAGATCGCCATGTCAACAAGGCCACAGCATGGCCGATCACGTTTCAGGAAAGCATTTTTAAAGCATACTGTATACTCTATTTTGTAGTGTCATTTTTTCACTACATACATATTTAGTGCAGATCATGGCGTTGTAGTGGCACGGCAGGTTTTATTTTTCTGAAAGCAATCTGGATATTCAGCTGTATGACTACATGCAGGTTTGTGCGCAGACACCAAGCAGGCAAACAGCAAATTCTCAAACAGACCCAGCTTGTACAAATTTGTCTTCCTGTCCTGTAAACATAATGGGACAGAAATAGAGTGAGTGAGGGAGTAAGGAGAAATACAGAAGCGGGCGTTTAAAGAGCAAACACCTCCGTTGGCCGTACGGGAGAGAGAAGGTCCCTCGTTGTTCCTCGGCCCAGGAATTCGCTGGCCAGGTGAGAGAAGGAGAGCGTGAGGAAGCTCTGAGAGGACTCGGGCAGCTTGGACATTCCTGTGGGTGAATGATTGAAAGAAGGATCAGACACTGCGGTTTCACGGCCTTTCACGCGACTTCGGCCCGTCGCCATGGCTTCAGAGTGCCCTTAGCCAAACCTGTGACATTCATTCCCCCTCTGACTCTGTTCCCTCACTCAGATGGTTAATGTACACAGGCCACTTTAATCAGATTTTATAGATACAGTTGTAACCTGATTTTCCGAGCTTGAAAATTAACCTGTGAATGACTGGGCAAGGCACCTGACTGACGGATGGGCAAAGTCAAGTTTTGTTTTGAAGGGGAGGCGCATCTTGGCACTGGCTCGTTAACACTCCACTAGACTGACCAACTCCACAGGGATACACACAGCCTCACAAGACACAGCCTCCAAATTCAGAACCTATCTGGGGCAGCATTAACTCCACCGGGGCAAGAGCCAAGGTATCTCTGGAGGTCAAAGCTTGGGCGATCTCTCTTTTAAGTTTTTAAAAGATAGATAAAGCATGACAGACAGACATCCATGGGAACCCTTTAAAACACTTGACTTACTTGTTTGGTGTATTGTATTAACTAATACCTCCCCATTTCTATGTTATATCCTTCCCATTGCCCAATCATAAAGGCAGGGCAACTTGAAAAGGGAGTAATTGAGAGGGTGGTAATATTCCACCCCTCTCATGTTCGGAGAAGCAGGTTACAGATGGCCAGCTGTTAGTGTGTAGAACCTGATAATCAAGGGCCTCCTCCTCGATCGCCTTGGCCAGGGCTGGGGGAGAGTTATCAGAGATGAACTCCCTGTGGGCTCACACCACGGGTGGAGGTGGAGGCCCTCATACCTCACAATGTGCCTCGGTGATAACAGCCTTATCAGCCAACCACATCAGCACTCCACAGGGTGAAGAGGATATCCAGCAAGCAGACAAAAGGGCAGTGAGATCAAAACGTTACTTTACAAATAATAACACCAATACCAATATTACCATAATGAGAGAGCAGAACAGAACAGCAGCTGCACCTTGGAGAGCCGGGAGCCCGTGGTCAAGTGTCCGTCTGCCTTTCAGTCCGGAGCAGGTGCAAGGACTGGCTGCCAGGAGTATCACGAGGAAGTTCTGTGGAGAAGGCAGAAAGGAGAAACATTCTCACTGTCCATACATTCACGGTTCTCCCTGAATCAACTCGAGCGCCGGTCACAGACGCCCTGCCTGATGGACTCAAGACAGGTTACAGAACCAGAGCTGAAGACACAGCAGTTTGGTCTGGGAGGTTCTTCTCCCCCTCACGCAGACGACCCGTCTGAAACAGCCAACGCTGATCTCGGTTCATTATATCCCCAGTCTTTCATTTCTAGATCACTTCTTCCCTCGGTGATTCAGCATGCTGACTAATGTCTCCTACACGAGTGACAAAAGTTGTGAATTGCTTGTCTACTGTAAATTTGCCTGGACATGAAGTAGATGTCTTAGTTATGCTTCCTTGAAACCCCCGAGGGCTGGTGTGTCCACCACCTGGCCTTGCAGACAGAGGCCGTGTAATGGCTGTCTCTTTAGGAGCTCGTAGTGCCAGCTGGTCACGTGATCATGAATAGGGAAGAACAGAATAACCTCTACATTCTACAAGGCCACACAACAGAGCGTAAAGCACACCGTCTGCTCCTAGCACCCTCAAAGATACGCCGCATGACCAGTGGTGTGATACAGTCCGAATAATACACATCGTTAACATATTAGGCAAAAGAGCACAAACAGTTATAGCACCTTAAGATGTCTGCCACTAAGACGTGTCATGTCACTAAGCTGTAACTCGGTGATGAGTAAGCAAAGATTAGATCTAAATGTCCTCTCGTCCTAGCAAAGACAGAAATGCATCAGTAAATCAAAGAAATGTGTGTCAGCATCTGAGCAAAGATTATCACAGGGACTAGTGACCCTGAGAAGGCAAGGTTTAGGTCAGAGGTCATGACCTAAGCTCACTCCCAGTATACAGGTAAAGCCAGGCAGAGCCAATATCATTGTTATATCCAGGTATTCATGATCTCCAAGATGTCACTGCAGCATTGACAGACAGACAGACAGACACACACACACACACACACACACACACACACACACACACACACACACACACTCACGCAAACACACACACACATACTTATATATTCTGTGTGTTGAAGTTACTTCTAAACACTTCATGAATCCTGGCCAAGAAGGCTTATCCATTTTCATACAGTTTTGTTTTCCAAATACCTTTTATATAGTGCCACTCTAAAATGTAACTGCAAATCCTTTTGACTGTTTAAATGGCATATCTACCTGCAAACCTTTATTTGCTTAACAAATTCTCAAAACTTCCCCTGACCGCGGTACACCCAAAGGGACAGGTGGTGAGTGCCGGAGGAGAATGAAATAGTAGATAGTAGAAACATATTGACATTTACAACGTAAACTCTTCCTTTATGGATGGCGGTGGGGGCTACCTGGGCACACACCTGCACATCCATTCACAAGCTGTGGGTTACTCTTTGTGTGTGTGAGGCTATGAGGAAGTTTACCACCATGAGAGGATGTTACATCACAGCTGAGTCAATATGTCTCTACACATCACAGGAAATTTCTGAGCTCCTTTAAACATGGAGATTTGGGGACAAAAAAAGGTATTAATAAAACCTTTAGAATTGTTTCATTTGTTAACTGCAGCTTCAGTATCATGCAAGAAATAAAATTGAATGGTGTAATAAAACTGAACAGCATTAGGTGAGTAGATGATCATTTTAAAGCCAGAAATATCTAGAATTACCAGTGGTAATCTAGTGTTTAAAGCCTGGAAATGCCTTTCGTGTGTTAAGGAATAATGTTTAGTTTTCTGCATGGTCAATGCAATAACTGTTACATCCATTTACACTTTTGAGAAATTATACAGTTACAGAATGACATATTACAGATTTTATAAATATGGCATTCATACAAATGTGAAAAGGTTTAATCATTGAATGGACACCTTTTCTAGGGCAAACTACTCATTCCATCCTTTTGTTTGGCTGGCATCTATGTAAACATGATTAAAAGAGTCCCTGCATATTAATTCTTATTAACACGTCCTGGCTTTCAGTCTAAGCCTAGGCCATACACTTCACCCAGCAGTCATGCCCCCCTTTCAGTGATACTGCTAACAGCTCATTTGATGAGTTTTAATCCTGTTATATAAACGACAGTAGACGGTCCTGCAATCGCGGCTTCAATATGTCCAGGCCTCCCCGCCACCCCCTGCGAGAGACAGAAGAGGACAGTCCAAGTGGCAAAGCTTCCCGCTTTCTCGTCCACAATCCAAACTGTCATTCTGATTCCCAGAGCCACGCGATAGCGGATTACTTCTAGTCCAGTAGCTCCAGTCAAAGTGGGTCCTAGCTCACGGGTGGTTCTCCTCACCCCCCCCCCCCCCCCCCCCCCCCCCACCACCGACCAAGAGGACGGTCCCTGCTTGCTCACACACGCACGCACACACATATGTGATGTCAGAGAGGGACGTGCGCTCCCTCCCACCGAGGGCGCCTTTTCTGGGCAGCTGTCCCCGTGCTGGGCTCGTGAGTGTGTGTTTGTATATGTGGCTGGATTCTGCAATTGGGAGCCGCATGCCACTCACATGTCAGGGGACAATGTGCCGGCCAGGGCAGATATTGGCAAACAATGGTCATCTGTCTACTCGCCCAGAGCCAATGCAGCAATAATAAGAAGCTGTCAAAATGATTCAAACTGGCCCCGTGGTCAGACGAGTCTTTGTTTCTGTGAATGGACAAGGTTGAAAAGAAAGAAATGTTGCCCTCATTTCCAAAATTAAATGAGGACCATGGCACAGTCGTACATTTACAGTTTGCAAGTCAGTCTTTGGTGCAGGTGCAACATGTCAGGACACATTTTGTTTTTTAACCACATCTTGAATGACACAAACCCTAACCACAGTCTGATCACAAACCCTAACCACAGTCTGATCACAAGTCTGAGTGTTCTGCTCAAAGAACAACATATGGGTTGGGTATAAGTCAAAACAAATAAAATACATAATGCATTTGCATACTTTCAAATATAAAACGTCTCAAATCCAGAGGAACCAAAAAAGACACTCATCCCAGCATGCTTTGCACAGTAGGCCTTTGTTAATGAATACGATGACACGAGCATTGATATTACAGTATGAAGTAGTATCTCTACCACTAAGAACAGTAGCCAGTACGTCTGGGCTTTTTTCACTGAGTTTGGTCACAATATTTTATTTTGACTACTGACGTAGAGAAGAAGGCCAGTGGAACTTTACAGACTGACCTTTTGACATGCAACAGGAATGGAGGATATGGCTTTCTGCAAAAGACATGAACACTTTGTCCATTGTTCACCACAAATATGTTTTATCTAAGGGAGAGAAGATACTGCAAAGGGAGAGAAGGTTCCCCCGATTGTGCAATATTCACAAGCCACAGACAAGTGGATACTATCGGCTGATGATCCCTGCCACTGTCTGCCACTGTGGCAGTGGGGCTGTGGTGGGAATCATTCCTCACCTGGGAACCTGATCCCTGAGGAATGTTTGCTTCCACGACCGGATGCATCCGTGGCCTCTGAACCTGGGGAAGCAGTCAAGTGAAGCTGCCGGATTGAATTTAGCCCTGATTCGCAACACAGATCCCTCTATTGTCCAAACATCTCTACTTCTGGAGAGCAGTCATGAGGAAAGGAGCTGGGAAGATTGCAAGTATCTCAGATTTGAAAACCTAGCATGGGATAAATGTTTACTATGCCTGTTTTCAATTGCCCTAAACATCTATGTGTTCAATCACGCAGCACAATCAAGCAAACTGAATAATGTTAGCGAAAGCAAATGATAAACAGGTGATAAGAGTCTCCACCCAGCTAATCAAGCTTGTTATTTGGTCAAAAGAGATTTTATACCCCATTTCCATCCAGTGCATCCATCATTACAAAGTCCAGAGTCCAGCATTATGGACAAATCTGGTCCAATTAGGGCTAAATCTGGGGTGCCATTGAGTGGACAGAAGGACCTTACTTCCAACTAATTGAACACCTACAAAGTTCCCTGATGTTGTTGTCTGAACGTTCCCGGACATGAAGTGAGGCCAGCGTGTGCCTGTCATTAATTCTGCAGATCCTACCAAGCATCTGCTCAACTGCCACCAGCCAAGCCATGCCTCTTTTCAGGGCCTCTTCCACGCAATCGTCACGACGCGTACACCATGCGTACGGAAAAGCGTTTGGCCACTGACCACACCGTACCCGTGTCCCTCCCCTGGTCCAACCTGGCCTTACCCTCCGTGCCCTTCCGCCGACGAGAGGTGCTTGGCGGGCCTGGTGTCTGTGGCACCAGCCTCTCATCTTCCATCTGCTTCTGGCTGCGGCCACGCTCTCCAGCAGCCGGCCGACCGTGCCAGGACCTTGCGACCATTCATGCACACCAGCTTTGATTCCCTTTGTCGCTGCTAACTGTACTGAGGAGTCCACATTTGTTCGGGAATAAAGGAGGTCCTTGTATCTTTGCTCAAGGGTGGGGCCAGGCCGCCACAGAGGAAGGGAGATTCAGGATGGGCGTTTGCTTTATGTGTGTTTACCCACACTTCAGTGTAGTGTGCATCCCCCACCCCTTGTTTCCTGACACTCACAGACAATGTCTTCACGGTGTTCATGCAATGGCCTCCTCGCCAAAGATGCACTTCATCAATTATGCTATTCAAGGGTGGTTCAAAGGTTGCCACCGCGGTAAACAAGGCTGTCGGACACGATGACTAGATATCATGCGTTTCATCCCTTTATTGCTGACTGTAATGGCCATTAGCACACAAAGGGCAGTCCAGGGCATATCTCTGTATGGCCTGGTGGTTGTCTGCATGCCCAAACAAACACTGGGCACGAAGCTCATTAGCATATAGAATGAGCTGCTAAGTGCATGTGGGAACGCTAACCTTAGCATGTGGGAGACCTAAACATAAACAGAGACTATGGAGTTGCCAGCGCTGAACCCACTCTCAAGGTATCCTGGCCCTCATCATGAAATGCAGAAACTGCTGATGACAACGACAACACTGTCAGACAGGCATCTGTCCAAATTGCCAGACTCCTTTAGGAACGCTGTCTATAACATACATGCTTAATAGACCAACCCAGACGCGATTTAGGAATAATTGAAGTATTTATCACAGCCAGATAAAATAAAAGATTACTGTGATCCAGTAGCTTTCATCTTTACAATATTCCCAGAGTCTCAGAAGGGCACATGCAGAATGACTACATGTGGTCCAAATTGTCTCCAATGTGCTCCAACATATGAGGCCCACAAAAAGCTGGTACCAAAGTCCAACTGTACCACCCTCTGACAATGGCTGTCAGATGCTACACCCACACCCCAACCCAGATCTTCTAGGAGGTAAACATGAGCTCTGACCGCAAGACCAAAGAACAAGCTCTCTAGGACAGCAGACAGAACACACGTTCACCTTCAGCATCAGAATACTGTGTCTTGCAGGGGGTTACGATCACACTGTTACCCTATAAGGGAACGTTCTCCTGCACATACCTTCCATATGTGCCTCATTCATCCACTCCATCCCCTCACAACGGGGGGTCAGGGTGGTGTCCCTTAATCATGGGGCCACTATCCACTATCCACTTCATGATTCCACTTCTAACACCATTTTGGCAAAGGCTGAGGCCAGTGACCACACCCAGTCTCATAACCAGGTCTTCCAGGTGACACTTCCAGGTGACCACCAAACCAAAGGAGCCAGCACCTTGGAATAGCAGTCACAGCAAGCATTCGATTTCTTCACTGTCTATGTCACACTAACCTTTCCTTCATGGTGCTTCCTGAGTGATACAAATCCCCCCCACCCCCACTTCCCCCATCCCAACCTCCATCCAAAAAAAAAAAGAAGATCCAAATGTCATTTGCTTTCCCCCTTCTCCATCTCCCCATGAAACGAAGCATTTCATTTTTGTATAGCTGTGGACCCAGGGATGGTGTGGGCACCTGGAATCTGGACTAACGAGAGCTTACAATGATAAGGGAGAAACCAGGGGAATGAGGTCAGCATGAGGTCCCCCCCAACATTAGCAAGCAATGACCGGCCACCATCTTGATCAAACACACTCCATAACCCCCAACTGGGCTCTGTCGCATCTGCTGAAGAGAAAACTTGTCATCTGTCATACTGGGGCTGAGAAAGTGGAGTTGGGTTATAAAGTGGATAAAAGAGGGTCAGTGTGGGTGACTTCCCCAGAGATTGAAAGACAGAGAAATATGATGATGATGATGATGATGATGATGATGATGATGATGATGATGATATTAATGTTTTATTTTTTGTAAATATATTATATTAGTGTTTATAGATTATGAACTGAAAAGTACCATATCAAAATCCATCAGTATCAGAATAACCCAGTCCCCATCACATATGTGAACGACATGAGGGTAAGATCCTGTGGCATTAGCGGTCAGTCAGTAATGCATTCAGTCTATGTGTTTCCCAATAAGATTAATTCCCTCTGTTAAATTTATATATGACCTCTTAACTTCTCTTGCCCGGTTTGCCTAAAGCTTCTGATAGCTATGTTAGTGAGTTCGCTAACAAGGTCTGGGCCATTGTCTGCAAACATTGCCCACAAGACAAAGAGACACCTGCCAGATTAGTTTCCCGATGGTCCATCAGCAAGAGGCAGTGCTGCCCCCGCGCCGGCCGGCCATGCGCCGGACACAAGGCCCTCATTGTTAGTCCAGCAGCTCAGCTCCTCACTTCAACACAAGTCCCCATGGGACTCGGCACAGTATGACACGCCTCGGGGTCAACTTGGCGGGGCAGTACAGTACGCTTCACGTTGGCTTTATGTTGGCGTTCCTGCACCTGGAAGGCGAACGCCTCGGGCGGCGCTGACCCGCTGGGGTTTGTGGAACACGTGTAGCCATCCCTCCACAGCAGGCAATAAAGGGTCGCATTATGAGAGCGTCCAGCTACTGTAAAAGAGGCCAAGCTGTCCAGGCACTGCCTTGCACTGTGTCCAGGCACAGGACCGCCATGTGCAGGTGTCATTCTCTCGGGTCGGTGCCAGGAATGACGGCATGGGCAGAGGGACATGTGGTGCAGGATTTGGGAAAGCCCGCCTAAAGGAAGCTGTGTGAGCCACTTGTTGCACATCTGTCTTCTAGAGCAGAGCTCCATTCTGCTGAAATGCTTCACTTTCAAAGGGTCTCTCTCATTGCAAGTGCTGCACTCACTCACCCTGGGTGACATGTTAATCATCAGAACCGTAAAAAGCCAAAGTCTCTGTGCACAATCCGCCCATACCTTCCAGTAATATGTGCGGTAGATTTAAGGTTTGCCATGTAATGTTTCAAAAGACTGCAAATCGTTAAAAATTGCCACCGTAAAAGTGAGCCCAAATCCTCCGGATGTGTATGGGGGCGAATGCATAAATCAGACTGCACATCTGTGGGGAACGTAAATGCATAACCATAACTTTTCTCTTTCGCTTGTGAAAAATCAAAAGCACAACCATTTTCAACTGGTCTTTAATAGGCTGAAACCATACCTTACATTGCCTGAATGCCTCTTTCATCCCCTGCAGGAGGGCTGGAGCATTCCAGCCTAATCTGATTGTGATGTGCTCGTGGTGGCGATTAGCAGGGAGAGGTAGCAGGCACTCATAAACAGAAACAAAGCTTTCAAACAAAAAGCAACCTAGGCATCGCTGTCATCCAGAGAAAGGGGCCTAAATCATGTTCAAACAGAGATACCTCCTCTGCCCAAAGCTTCTTCCTCCAAAAGAACCTGCCTTTGTAAAAGACCACCGTGGCACAGCAGGCCGAGGCAGGAGAAGCACGCGGGTGCTTGGCTAGGTGCAGCGGGCCTTCGTGGCCTGCTGATAAGGCTCATGGGAACAGAGTGGGGTCAGGGTGGGGTCAGAGCGGGGTCAGGGTGCGCTGCAACTGACTCAGGTATATGTGCCATGGCTGGATTTCCTGGTTTCTGCCGCCCACGCTGCGATCACAGGTTAGAGGGTGCAGTCAGCGTGGAGCCTCCTCAGCAGACTGCTTGTTTGTTTTGGAGAGTAAACAGAGACCAATTACACCAAGCGGCAACTTTGATCAGCCCTCTGCGTTGTTTGGGGTAACAGAGACAAGAGTTACCATGTTCTACAGCCTTAGCTTGATACCTTATAGAGTTGCGGTCGAACTCCCAAAAATATTCTATAAAGATAATTCATAGAACATTAAGCAGAACTTCATAGGTGACTGGTCTTTATCTTTGGCTTTGTCCTCCATAAATCTCTTATATTTTAGAATACTTAATAGTGTAGTGTTTGGGCAAATATATACATTAGCTGAAAAGAAAAACACACTTACACTCTCAGTAATTTATACAAAAAACTGAATAGTCACATTCAAAGGTTTTTTCACAGTAGTCCGGGACAGCGGGATAAGCCTGCAACACAGACAAACCTTGAAAAACTCTAAAACACAAAACCATATGCTGCAGGTTTCCACAACCACCGCCGGCCATGTTCCTCTATCACAGAGCGCCACCCATTGGCCGCCAGTGTCTTAGCCCGAATTTTCGCAAATGAAGTGGGAGGCATCAGAGCTGGGCTGTGTACACCATGGCCAGCAGCATCCTTACACAAAGCTGCCTTCACTTGGAGGCGTGTTTAAAAGAAATAGAGGTCTCATCAGGACCTGAATGGAAGGAACAGCGCACAACACAAACGTGCTTTCATGCCACAGGGTTTGTGAACGCGCAAATCCTCCATGCTCTCTTTGATAGAGCCTGAATTCAGAGGCCGATCATGTAAAAACAACAAGCATGGGTAACCTCCGCTCCCCCTCTACCTCACCAAAAACACAAGACCACGCGATGGGCTTCAGACCGACCCAAAAAGAGTGCCGTCTTGAGATGCCCACACAATCGAATTACTCTAATGCAAGTGGACAGCCAATCTCCATACTATAGTCAGCGGGCACAATGCACTGTAATTACGTATTCACAAAATGCAAGCATTTAAAATGTGTAAGGTGTAAGAGAACTATAGGCTTGGAAAACAGAAAATAGGCCACAACTGACGTGCAAGTAAGCGATCTATCCTCAGAGCCCTCAAAGCATACTGGGCCTGGTGCCCTTCGTGAATAGCTGAGAGTTAGGCACGATACAAGGTTCAAATAAATAAACTGATTTGAAGTCTCTTACACCAAAAGGTCAGGCGTGCGAATTGAAAGAGGCCTAGAAGTTTACCATAGGCTGTGTAATGCGGTTGGTTGGACATTGTTGTGCTTTAGAAAGAGAAGTGCCCTGCTTTCAGTACTGGAGAGGGAAAGAAGGCAGAGGAAGTGAAGAGATAAGCAGGATTTCCGAGTAAGCAAAATGCCTACACACGCACATATATACATATATGTATATATATACATATACATATCTATATAGAATATATATATGGAGTATATATCTGAAATCTGAATATATATATATATATATATATATATATATATATATATATATATATATATATATATATATATATATATATATACACAAAGAGAGAGAGAGAGAGAGAGAGAAAATCTATATATATATATATGAATATATATAGAATATATATGTATATATATTCTATATATATTCATTATCCACTTTACTACAAATTTGTTTATCTTACTCTATATATAGAGAGGCAATAAAACATTCCAGAGGTATTTATGTACCAACACCTTTACATTTGGACATTTAGAAGGTACTGCTCTGGTTAGCTTTCAGCCACACTCAGAAAGCACCATGCCATTTAGAAGATCAGATTCCAGACGTTTTCCCTGAGTTGTTTAAACAAAGGACTCCAGACATCACCAGAGAACAATATGGAGGCAGAAGAGAGTTTCTTAGAGCTCCTTCTGCTCTTTCTCCCGGCCTCCTCCCAGAACTGAAGATTGAGAGCTGCAGAGGGTCTATATTTTCTTAACAGATGGGTGCTCTGCGATGCTAAGCTGTAAGGGTGTAGCCCGTGTGGTGCATACGTTCAGAGATGCAAATGGAGGCTGGCGGCAGATGTGGCTTTAAATAGCCTCACACAGAGAATGCCACTGCTGGAGCTCACAGGGCTCGGGCCCAGGCAGCACTAGGTGGGGGCTCGGGCCCAGGCAGCACTAGGTGGGGGCTCGGGCCCAGGCAGCACTAGGTGGGGGCGCCTCCCCCACATGGAAATAAATGGATCTTTGGGTTAAAGCTAGTTTTAAAGTGTTAAGGCCTCTCAGGCAAAGACAGAGGGCTCAGTGGAGAGGAAGGGAAGAGTGAAAATGTGCATTTAACCCCACTGACAGGTTCAGGGTGGTATGGTGAGGTGGGGGGAGACAGATGCTTCCATAAGAAATAAAAAAAGCCAAAAAGCAAGACAGATAAAAAATATGTGGAGTTGAGAAACTTTTCGAGCTTTGCTATTGGCTAACTAAGTCTGTTTCCAGATTAAACCAAGCAGGAAACGTGATGCCTTGTGACAGTCCTAAAAGGGTTTTGCAGAGTGTTCATCAGATGTGTTGATGTCATTTAAGCTAATTTGGAAAAAACTGGAAGAAAATTAAACATTTAGGGTTGACCAAAAGCACAAGCCTGACACTGCTCTTAGGTAAATGTATAGCCGCAGGAGGAAGTGGTGAAAGTTAAATAAACACTTCTCTCCCTCGCAGTGGTCAAACAGAGGCCTCCCAGATGCAGCTTCAATGGGCCGGAAGAGTTTTTTCTTGCCCTTCTGGAAGGAATTCCCATTCACAAAAAGATGAAGTGTTTTAAAAACACGGCTAACTCCCCCACGCTTCAGAGAGTGATGAGGCAACAGCTCACTGAAAGATCAAGCCATACATCATTAAATAATAGGTAAGCCATAAATAAATGACATGTGACAAAGCAATTTATCACATTATGCTGTTAAACTGTCTGGAGTCCTCATCTGTGTCTCTATGTCCCTACTGTAATAAACTCATTTGTTTGTAAACATTATGCAAACATCCTCACTTTTTTTTCTTACAATGCCAGGGTCAAAGGGTCAGAGATTGCTTGGGTAAGCTGAGACTCAAGAAGCCCCATTTTGCAGCCCTGAAACAAACAAACAATACAAAGATAAATAAATAAACAAAGGTAGTTTCTTATTTGAAAAGCTACAACTAGTCAGCTAGGAGCCAATTTAGGGAAGAAAATGTCTACTTTATCTGAATGAATCAATGAATTAGCATTCAACACGAGTTCAATTACTTTATATTGATTTGAAAAGGAGCATTGATCATCTGAAGGAATCTGAATCTGAATCACTCTGAATGACCAGGGTCTTCTGGGTCTTGAATAAGTGCCTAGTGAAGTGAAAAATCTGAATGTTTGAAGTGTTCTGAGGATCCCTGAATGACCCTCCCTCATGCATGCACAAATGACCAACCATCTCTCATGGTTGTCCGTTGAATGCAAAACCTGATAAATAATGCTCTCCTTAGCGTCAACTTCTTTTCAAATGATCATGGCCAAACCGTTAGGTCATCTGGGTTTGAGGACTGACAAGGTGACTAGGGTTAGGGTTAGGGTTAGGGTTAGGGTTAGAATGCTTCACGCTCAGGCAAAGTCACAGAGACTCCGTTCCACGTGTCATATTCTAATGAGGATCACCTGGATGAGGTGGTTTTACACTGGTCCCACTGAGCCAGGCCATCAAATTTAAAAGCTAAACAAAACAACTAATGAATAGTAGCCTATGCCATTGAAATGTGAGGCCACTGGAGGCCCTGAATTTGGGGAAAATGCCAGAGGTGTTTTTCAAATGGTAAGTGGAGGAGCTTAAATATGCAGTAAAGGTAAGAGGCCTCTTGGAGAGGTGTGAATCCTCGCTTCCCTGAAAAAAGAGCACAGTGCTCCATTTATAAACTCATTTCATTCACATAGGCATTGTTAGGATGGGTTAGGTGTTCCTGCTGTTACAGAAAAGAGGAAGTGCTGGGCACGTTTATATGCTAACTTTGCCACCGGCAACGGTCGTCTCTGGTGGTCCCATTAGGGGCTATTAGTTTTACTGACATTTTTTAAAGGGCTGGACATCCAGTTTGACCCAGAGCCTAACTCCAGGTCTGGACACGGCCGTCAGCGGGGCGTCCTATAAACACGTCTGTGAAGACATTCCGCTGGGTGAGGACACAACTCTGCTCCATCAAAGCACTGGGGAGTGTCCCCTCCGACACGGCTTGGGTCTGGCATCCCAGGAATCCTTTTTAGACATTTATTACCGGCTGAGGTGACAAAGACATCAAAAAAGCATTTGCGGAAGTGAGAGTGACCAGATGGTAGACGGTAAAAACATTTACCGTAGGTCAGCAGATTGCTGGTGGTGAAACCCATCCTAATGTTTTATCAGTTAGATATTTTAATCTGTAAAACACTGGGAAGGGCCTAGAAGCTTATGTAGAACATACAAATCTATAATAGGTTTATCTAATGACTAAAGGTTTTAAAGCCATAAACTATGGCTATACCCCCAGTCATGCCAGTATAAGACAAATTGTGTGTTGTGTTGGTCTTATCTATTCACTGAATCAATCTGAAGTCTATTAGTCATGTCTTTCTGCTAGGAACATTTTGGATGTCTTTATTTCACCATTTCAAGAAGATGAAGGAGAAGAACAGACATTAACAAGCTCCATCTACTTTCCTAACTAGGGTTACTCTCTAGGGTCACTCTGTTGGGTCACTCTCTAGGATCACTCTCTAGGACCCTGCCCTTTGCTCTCAACCAGGAGACATGGTGCTCTGTAACCAGCATGTACCACTTTGATGAGGGTGTATTTTTCCAAAGGCTGTGTGTGTGCTCTGAGTAGGAAAGTTTTCATTATGTCCAACATAGGGCGGCATGGTGGTGTGGTGGTTAGCACTGTCGCCTCACAGCAAGGTGGTCTGGGTTCGATTCTCGGTCTGGGCTGCTCTGTGTGGAGTTTGCATGTTCTCCCTGTGCCTGCGTCGGTTTCCTCCCACAGTCCAAAGACATGTGTGTTAGGTTGATTGATCATGCTAAATTGCTCGTAGGTGTGAGTGCGTGCGTGCGTGTGTGTTGGCCATGCGGTGGACTGGCGACCTGCCCATGGTGTACCCTGCCTTCGCCCGGAGATACTGGGATTGGCTCCAGCCCCCCCGTGACCCCGACTAGCGAGATTAAGCGGTTCAGATAATGGATGGATGGATGGATGTCCAACATAACACTACCTTATATATATCAGAGGAAGATATTTTTGTCATTTTTGTCTTTGATAACATAATAATAGGGGTTTTTCCTGGCTGAAAAACATTCATCCATCCATTCATCCATTCATCCATCCATCTGCAGGTCTCCACAAGTACAATATTTGAAGCTTTGGGTGGTGAGACACAAAACAGATCCTTGACTTTGGGGGTCCAATAAAACAATAAAAGAACCCTAAATCCTACCAACAAGAATCCGTTTGAGGGTTACAGTCACACTACGCATGTCGCAAAGACAGGCGCCTCCGTGTTGAGCATTGTTGGACAGTTGAGGAGCAGCGTCACCATATAAAAATAAGAAAGCAAAAAAGGCGGCCATAAACAGCAGCCTCACAATGCCCCTATTCTCAGCTCAAATGAGATATAAACGCTCCAAAAAGCCATTTGAAGGAGAGGAACTTTCCCATAAAAAATAAACACATTCTTGCCTCGCCATTGCCTCGTAAATGTGCTGGCTGCCTTTGTGTGACTTATAGTACCTCAACCCCCGGTCCATCAAGTTCAGCTCCTGCCTCATGGTGTGTGAACAATCGGCAAGTTCCATCGTCAAGAAATGAGGAGCATTTTTATGTGTTAGTGCCACAAATACTTAAAGAGCACATGTAAGTTACAACACAACTTTTTGTTAATGTGCTTTTGTGGAATAAATAGAAACACCATAGTGCTTCAATTTTCCCTCTATAAGGGACTAGTAGACCATGGATTCAACACCAATCAATCAGCGAGACCAGTCAGAGTCAAAGTGAAAAGAGAATTCTTCAGCTCTCTCCCATGACAGAACCAACAATCCATTAAAAGTTAATAGAAACATCTATATTACTCCTGAGAAAAGAACACCTTTTTAACATCACGTTTCATGGGGCAATACTTTTATTGTGCCTTTTGAAAACATGCTGATATGTCCACTGGGCTTAAATAACCCAACAAGGCTGATAAACAGAACGGAGCAGGATAGCTCTGTTCCATAGTCAATTAAGGCAAATATTCACTGTACTCAGATTACTCAGTGACAGATTTCATTAATCCCATTACACACAGGTAAATTTAGCTGTTGTAAAATGTTAATCCACAAGACATACTAACATTGAAAGATGAATCCAGTATACAGATTGAATTGAAATATCTTAGCAGTTTAATAGTCATGCTGAAGCAATCTGTTCAATTCTATTTGAACTCTCACTTTGTCTCTTGATTCTGGGCTTTTCCCTGAGCAACTTGGCACCAATGAAAATACAGACAACATCCCATATGACCCGGCGGAACAGCAGAAGTAGAACCAGAGAAACCATAAGAACACCAGAGAACATTTTGGAACGAGAGTATAAGGTGATGATGCTAATGATGTTTTAAAGTGCCAACGGTCCTTTTTCAACGGCCACCAGCGTACGCGGAACAGAGAAGTACGGAGAAGTACTGATTCCAGAGGAGGAAGTGTGCACCGTGCAGCGTGCACCTCAGGCAGTGCGATCGTAGCTGCGTGCCATCTTCACGAGCAGACAGCTCGCAGGGCAAAGTTGGTTGTCAGGATGTGTTGGCGGAGGGGTGGGGGGGGGGGGGGGGCACAGTAGCAGTGGTGAGTTGGTGGGGGTGTGGGGGGGGAGGTATTCGGTCCTGCAGCACTATTCAGCCTTGGCTTTACCCACTTCAACCTGCTAACAATGACAGCTCTGTCCAGCCCCCCCAACACACACACACACACACACACACACGCACACACACACACACACACACACACACACACACACACACACACACACCAAGAGGCCTGATTTGTGGAGTGTGCCCCACTCCCTGCTCCCTGCTCTCTCTTTTCTGTCCTTCGTTGGCTCTTTTCTTCATGCGGCACTGATGTAATCCAAAAACTTCCACGGGAGCAGCTGCACAGCGAAAACGTTCCTCTCACTCCCTTGCTCGCTCTCTCTTTCTCTCAGACCGCTTTCTTTCCTTTCTTTCTCCAGTGGCCTGCGAGGCTGTTTCTGGGAGGGAGAGGTGGGGAGCCCAGACAATTGGGACCTTTCTCTGCGCTAAAATGGGCTATCGCTTCAAATCTCCTTTGCCATCTACCTCTGTATCCTGTTTGAAGAGCCTTCGGCGTCTGGGTCGAAGAAGAAGAAGGGGGGAAAAAAAGAAAAAGAAATCCCCCACAGTTTGGAGATGTGCCTTTAGACAACAGAGGTTCAGACACGACCACAAAAATAACAGCAGTGGAATCTGGAAAGTTCTGCTGGCAGTTAAACCTTGAAATGCTGTAATGCTGTATCACGTGAAATGCTCACTTCATGTTCAGCTGCTAAGAACTGACAGTCACGGACTCCGACAGAGCCCATAACTGCTGGACTCTGATTACGTCACAGGCTAGACCCTTATCATAGCCACAAAGCAAACTTCACGTGTATGGTCTTAAGATCTTAATGCGACGTTTTCTGATACAGAAACAGCAGTACTCAAGCTTTGACTGATAAGGCATTATTTTGTGATAGTGATACGTTTGGCAACCTTCAAATCACCTTAAAACAGGTGTCAACGAGCTATGAATCTCTGAAGGTGAACTAGTGGGACTCTGGTTGCACTAGTAGTGAGGCTTTGCCATACTGCTGCATGCTTTGGTTGTGGCCCTGAGAACTGTTATCTGTGGGATACCTTGATCTGTATCATCTCCTCAATGCAATAAAGATGGAAGAGCAGAGAGCAGTCTTCTAAAGTACAAGGTAGCCCATGCAGAAGGCCTGCATAAAAAGCACTCCAAAAACAACAATCAGGCACTATATAAACATATGATGCAATATATATATATATATATATATATATATATATATATATATATATATATATATATATATATATATATATATATATATATATATATATGTGTGTGTGTGCTCAGTGGTCTGGAAACAGGCAACAACAAACATGCAAAACTGACTCCACTTAGCGTCCATGATATCACCATCCAGATCTGAGAAATACCTTGAGCTCTGACATTCTGCTTGACCCCTTCTGGCCTCTCAGAAATGTGATGTGGGGCAAATGTGTGCAGAGCTTCTCAGCAAACCACCGGTAATGGCAGCCAGAAGGGCCGTGGCTGTGAAGCCGTGAACAGGGGAGCAGGTTAGGCCGCTCGGGGCAGGAGCGGGGGGTCAGAAACAGGACTCTGTGTAGCCGCGGGCCAGGAAGTAGTCTGTTTGAGCCAAGCAGGAGGGCACACGGATGGTAAATAAACAGTGCTGAATACACTCAATGCGGCCTTCGTTCAGCCTGGAACATCTCTGGGGGGCGGAAGCAGGAGGTAGAACAGACAGGGGAAATGATTGATTGGGACACACTTCAAGTGTAAAACATCAGTCATTACTGTTCTTGACATGACCAAACTCCACAATGTTTAAAACCTGACTAATATTCAAAGGCACATTAGACTATACACTAAGATGTCTGTTCTATATAACTATATAAAATGAGATTTGTGCTAACTGATAACTGCAGAAAAAGGTCCATTTTCTGCATTTAAAATCACCTTAGCCCAAATCTCAGTACAAGAAAAAACTGATCATGCATTCAGTCACAGAACATTTAGCTAGCAAAACAACAGTTAGGTAGTTTTACCTTCTTAATATTGTAAGCAGCTACATTAATAAAGCTATATAAATATATAAACATATAAATAATTATAATTGTACTGTGTATGGAGCCCTGGATTCCTGGAGTAGGTACCTTGTAGCAATACATTCAGAAGAGGCCTGGGTCATCTTGCCTGCACTTGTTCACCTATTGTTGACTGATCTTCACATGCCCCCTTTCATTTCTAGAGTTCCTCGATCCATCCATGATGTACTTGTAAATGGCCACCTGAATGTTTCACACGTGCCAGTAGTATTTAAATGAACTGTAACAGATGTCCAAGCAATTAAATCATATTCAAATCACTGTACAAAGGGGCGGGGCTGTGGTGGAGGGGGTGTGGCCTAATACAGGAGGAACTGTGGAGGAACAGAACTTTCTCAGAGAGGAGAAGTGGACCAAACAGAGGAGGAAGTATCACACAAAACCCTGAGTTCAACTGGCAGGACTTGACAGGCTAAAGGGGCACTGCATTGGAGGCGACAGCCATTTTGGTTCTCATCCAAGCCACATCGAGTGCCAAATGACGAGGACCCAGGACCCAGGATGTGGGCAGACTGCAGTGTGGGTGGGCTGACCCCACCTCTCTGTGTGCCTGGGCCCCCGTTGATAAAATGGGCATGAAGGAAGTGCCTCTTCTATCCCCATTTAACCTACATTGTGAGCTGTCGCTAGTTAAATGGGCGTCAATTGAATTGTTTCCATCACTTTATGCCAAGGTTCATGCCTTATTACTTTTACCGCATACAAGCAAATTGGTTAAGTGTGCATCTCAAGGGCCATAAAGACAGAGAACTAATGTATGCGATTCTGTGTTGTGATGTCATAATATAGGTGTTTTCATGGCATTACAAGAACAGAGAACCTTCCACAATACTTTCCACAAAGTAACAAAAACCACATTTAACTGGTAAAAAATGAGCAAATTCCAAAAAGTGTGTCACACGTTGCTGTCCTAGTGGCATTGAACAGCATGCTGTGTACTCACAGAGACGCGTATGCTAGCAGACACCAGTGTCACAGTCTGACTAAAAGCAGCAAGGTTAAAAACAGAGAGTAAAGAAGGCCAGACTACGAACACTAATGCTCAGCTCAGTTCACCTGGACCTTTATTTTATGACCAAGAAATTCACACATTCTGAATTACCTCCTTAGTTTCAGTTTGTCCACTCAGGCAAAAGAAACATGTCAGCAAGATATAAAAACCACAAATGGAAAACTACAGTTTAAATCTAAAGCACATCATGATTGAAAAAAAAAACAAGGATTTTGGCATCGAACAAAACTGACAGGAAAATATCACTGGACACATGACTTGGCATCACTACAGTGCACTTACAACAAAGTGAACTTGATGTGAAGTTTAACGGCAGCATTATTTCCTGTATAGAGCAAGCTGACAGTTCGGATTTCCCCCATTTTGTGCAGATACAGGAATGCAAGCTTATCACCAGTCATCAGCTGCCGTTGCTTCATGCAAATGATTCATTTGTCTGTAAGTTTACAGTAAACTTCTATTACCACTGTCTCCCAGTCTGCTATCCTGGCAGGCATAAGAAAGGAACAGATGCCTTCCCTGTGACTGACTATTAAAATGCCCCCCCTCCAAAAAAATAGCATGTATTGTGAGGTCCCAGCTAGCTCTGAGATTGGAACAATATGCTAAAAAGGGCTAAAATCCCATAGCCATATTGCAGTGGCCAATGGTCAATGCAAGAATCACCAGGATCATGCTTTTTTTCTTAGAAAGGTGACCACAAACAACCTTTCTAGCATTTTTTTGTGTTTTTTCGAATCTTGATTACTAAGTTAAAAGTATATATATGAATTAATGTTGCACGGTACAGAATATTTGTCAGTCAACAATATGAATATAAAATACAAACCCATAGTGTCACGAACGTACTAGCAAACCCAGTTAGAGCCTTCATGAGTATCGTTCCTGCAGAAAAACAACAGCCTTTCCCAACCCTCACCCCAAACCTTAATGTGGTTTCATACACTCTTGATAACATTCATCAGGCCTTGTGTGGTTATGTATTTGGATCAGGTAAACTGTACTGTATTTTGTCAATACTTCTGTGAAAGTGGTGGCCTGACACAGAAGAGTGGGGGGGGGGGGGCTGGAGAGAAAGCAGGTTTGAGCTGGGGGCGGGGAGCGGTGTTCCAGGAAAGCAAGGAAGCGAGGGTTATCGACGGGCAGGGCGCAACGAATGCCTGGCGCCACAGCAGCTCCACAAGCCTGGAGAAGATTTAGCACCAAAGAGAGTGGAGTGTTGGAGCGAGGGCGTGTGTGTTTGGGAGTGTGTGTGAGAGGGTCAGCCTCTGAATGCCGAGCTGTTCAGGGCAGATTTCACGGCTGGCTGATCACAGGCGTCCGTGGCCCGACCCTCGCGACAGCTGCAAGGCCCTGCCGGCATGCCCGCTCCCCCCGCTGCCCCGCACGCCTCCTCCTCCTCCTCCTCCTTCTCCTCCTCCTCCTCCTCCTCCCTGCCCCGGCACAAAGGGGGCCCAGCCTGGCCCGGCACAGGCCAGCCCAACGTCGCAGCGCCTGACAGGCCGCAGTCGCCGCTAACGATGGCAACTGTGTGAGGTATGCATGAAAGGGAGAGTGGGGTAGGTGGGGGTGGGAAGAGGGGGGGGCATCATGCTAATGGAGGGGGAGACAGACCCTGCAGTCCTGCAGCTCAGTGAGGGGCTCCCGTCTCTGTGAGATTATTTCTTTCTTCTCTGTTTGCTTTGCCCCATTTGTTTCACTAGTGTAATTTTTTCCCCCGCCTTCTCGTGCCTTTTATTAGAGACTTTATGCCCATCTGCATCGCACCGATCTCGGCCCGAGTGGCGGGCCGCTCCCTGCGCACAATGCAACGACGCCGTGGCCTTCGCGCGGGAGGCCAAAGTGGGTCAAAGTTCAGCAGAGACAGACTGGCATCGCGTGCGGCCGGGCCTCGCTGTGCCCGATGGACGACACCCACCGCAAACGCGTGACAGGATGATAATGACGGGCATGAATGGCTGAGAACGCTGACAAATAATCAATGATGAATCAATGCTAGGATGAACAAAAAATATGCTGACCACAAATTTTGAGTTACTCCCTAAGCATTATTCCTAAAAATGACTTCCTATACCTTTTTATAAAAGTCATGTCGCAATAAGGTTTGGGAATAAATAAGTCCTAGGCTGACTAAACTATTTAAGACATGAAATTACATTGGTGATATAGATTTGTGTTACATCGAAGCATCAACTGTAATGCAGGTTAAAACAGCAAAAAATTAATCATGATATTTACTTTAATCAGTAGTGAATACCTCTGCCAAATGGCCACAGTTCAAACCACATAAAGGTAGCATTTCATTTGGAGAAGGTTCTACCAGAACAGAAATATCGCAGTCAAAAAAGAACATCATTCAGAGTAGTTAGCAATGTCATGCGCCAATTAGCCAACAAGCTAATGACCCGGAGCTGAGTTAGAATCAAGGGATAATAGTGTGGATCACAGGGACTTAAACACACCCGCCACTACATAAACTGTTTGAAAACGTGTAGGCCATTCAGTAGAAATTCTCCAACACCTCTATGAACTACCATGGCTGGAAATAACCTTACAATCACCATATACCAGAATATCAAACATGACAACATATATTCCCACCACCTTAGTCTCATACACAACCTCAGAATGGATGGGAACTTGTGTCTAAAGGTTTATCTGTGCATCTACATAAAGGTCAGTATCACGTATCATGTCATGTGTCAGTTAGACATCGTGTTCTACATTTGTGGTTATATTCCAGGATCTTTCCTTGACCACCCATACACCCCCCATGAGATTTCCATCTTGCTCTGAGTATAAAGATCATATTCCAGGTTCCATCATGTTCCTCTTGAACTCCACTGCCATCTCCGTGGCTGGATGGTGAGGTTCTCCGACACATGGTCTCCCCAGTATGGCAGGAGGCCTGGTCATCCTCTAATGCCCCACATTCATCACTGCTGCGAGGTCTTGCCCTCGCCCAATCACGATGACCCCCCGACCCCACAGGGTCACCTCGGTTGACCACCGGCTGCCACTATGAGCCCCAAACCACTGGAATGAGCTTAGACAGGCCGGATGACCACTGGGAGAGTTTATTTGAGTGCAACAAAACCACGAACAGCCTTAAATCTGTGATGACACGGACTTAACATGCAATAATCGTTTTTCTTAGCAGGACGGACTCTGACGTTCTCCCAAGACACGTACGCCCAACACGGTTCGTGGAGAGACGTAGAGAATGTCACAGATAATTATTTTAGTACTTGCTAAGTTGCTCGGTCCACGTGAGGTGAACCACATAAAAAATTCAGTTTAGTACAGGGGATGACATCATTCCTCAGAAATAAATACAAATGCCTTTAACGGGAACAGAATTCAACAGAAATTACCTCAGAATTCGATACGTTTCCAACTGAATATTCTGGATGGCCATTCTGTTTAGAGAAACCACCGAGTGTTATAACTGAGAGAAGGACAACAAATAAAGTTGAGATTCCAGTCCTTCACCACTGGTTTGGCTGGCACAGACACACACAATGAAAATTTGACTCAAAGGTTTCACGCACCTCCTGTGACAGTGAGAACAGTTGAGTGCCTGCTGGCCGTGAGCTGATGTATGCATTCCACGCTGGGATCGGCCCGGCGGAGAAAGCCAGAGCAGGTAGCAGCGTTTCACTGTCCAATACTGGCCTCATTGTCCTGTCCCTGTGGGAAACTCGCAATACTTCCTTCACGAGCAATTACCAGGAAACTTAAGATTCTGTATCAATGACCCTTCTCACGTTTGTGGCGAGAACACACGTATGTCTCTCATATCTCCCAAAATGCAAGCGTGCACCCCCCCCCCCCCCCCCCCCCCCCCCACACACACACACACACACACAAACACACACGGAGGGTCCCTGTCCTTTACTGCCTCACCACTTGAACCTGCTGTGGGTTCTGCTGTGGGTGACCTGCCAGGGGGTCAAGGTGTGAAGGTTTAATCCAATCCCTCAGCGTAGTTTACACACATCCTCGGCAGAGAGGAAGATAAGCTTGTTCTGATCAGGTGATAGAGGGAGCCCCCGGAAGCATGTGGTCTGTATTATCATGACTAGGCAGTGGGAGATAACCAAGACCTGCATCTTTATCAACCAAACAAGCTCACAACTCCAGGATGGCGCGATTAAACACTGGATCTGGCTCGTGAAAACCCGAACTAAGAACAAAGCAAGTTGACCGAGAGCACCGCTGGGCACACACATATGAAACACCGGGAGTGTTCGGAAATGGTTTGGAGACTTTTTTGGGGAGGAGAAGTCAAGGAGTTCTTCCAAGGTCTTTGGACATGTAAACCTTGCTCAATTAACCAGTTGTACACACTAAGGCCTTCTGTTTCTCTGCAACAAAAAGACCATGAGAAGCTATCGCGCTGGTCGCCTCTAGAATGGCCCCTAGCGACATCTAGTGGCAGCCCGAGTCATAGCTCTGCCATGCATCTGGGAGACTCACCAAGAGTGGTGATGACAAGGACTAATGGCTCCTTTTCGCAGCTAATGATGGAGCAATGTGGACAGCTGCTGGCCTCTCCCATCAAATGCCAACACTGACCCTGGGCTTCAAGGAAGACAGTGAACGCAGGGTGGGTGGTGGTGTTTGGGGGGTTCACTTTACCTCCCCAACTCTCCATTCCTTCAACTAGAAAGTATCCCTCTTTTGCCATTCAAAGCGCATCACCCCAGTCCCTCTCTTCTTTCTATAGGCCTGGTTCTTTTGGGGTTTTTTTTTCCTCTGTCTCACCTGTATGCAAATGGCCAGGCATTCTGGTTCATTAATGTGGGAGAGGTATGGTGAGGCAGAGGCAGATTGCTTCCGCTACGGCTGCGTGTTCGACGCACTTTGGCCACAAGTTAATTTATTACTGGAGGGTTTGGAGGGCCAGACGCACAGGGGATGTTTGTTAAAGATCCTTTTCAGTGCATTCACTTGGCCGGAGTACGGCGCTTTGAAACCCAGCTATTTTCCCCCGCAAAGAGTGGCCATTCACAGAGAATACAGGCAACCTGCGGGTAGAAGTGGAGGGGCAATTCTAGAAAGGGGGGGATAAGCAAGGGAGACTAAGAATGGGTGTGTGTGTGTGTGTGTGTGTGTGTGTGTGTGTGTGTGTGTGGGTTTGTCAGACGAAAAAGAGACAGACAGAGACAGACAAAATTAATGTCTTTATGTGATTAGAGCATTTCTGTTAGAGATAAAGACCTTTTAGACACACTGGAAAGAAAAGCTATTAGATGTGAGATTTGAGTTACAATTCAACGAATCAACCAAACTGGTTTAGGCTTTGCGATTCCAGTTGTCAGTACAGAAACATGATCTATTTTGAGTTCTTGGAAAGTCCCTGATGATACCTCAAAATCCTAATGTCCTCATTCACACTCCAGAAGAGTCCTTATCAGTATTCCAGCACACACACACAAACACACTCTCTCACACACACACACACACACACACCTCAGCAGCTGCTGCTTACAAAGAGCTACGCAGAAAGAGAAAGGTGTGGGCAGTGCGGAGCTGTAGAGAGCTGAACTTTCCCTCAGTGTCTCTCATTATTGACCGCCCTCCTCATTCCTGGAACAAAACAGGGCCGGCCCAGCCAGAGCAGGGCACGGTGGCCTGCTCCAACGGCACCTGGCCGACAGGTGTTTGAGCAAACCTGCCAGGGGTGACAGGATTAACAGCCCCGCTCACCTGAGCAGAGAGGAGGGGGGGGGGGGGGGGGTGCAGAAGAAGAGACAGGTGCTCCTGCTACGTCTGGGTTTGCGGACACATGCAAACCGGTGCGGCGCGCATGGGGCCAGCCGGGTAATTAAAGCCAGGGAGGCATGTGGAGGGGCTTCAGATTGCAGTGGAGGAGGTGGAGGTGGAGAGCGGAGCGAAAGGTGGAGGGTCCAGTTTCCACACGTCAAACCGGCGGGACTCCCCCCTCCGTCCCCGGGCCAGGCTGCGTTGCGTGGGCGCTGCGACTGCCTACCCGCCTGGGCCGCGCCCCCCACCAGAGGGTCCACGGAGGTGTCCGTCTCACGCCTTCTTTAATTACAGCCCGGCCAGGGGTGATGGTTTGAGCCCCCACTTTGCGCAGGAGGAGCAGGACTTAGGGATCAACGCCAGGTGCACGGGCTTCAAAGAGTGCACTCGAGCAGACAGAGAGGGCGGTGAGAGCAGGAGGTATCATTAGTGCTTAAAAAGGCAGTTAGCTCACACCCACCACCCACGCACCCCCTCGCAGTCCAGGGTCCCGTAGCAGCTGTTTTGGGATCAGTTTCCACCCACAGAGTTTTTTGGGATCGGTACTTCGAGGGGTCAGGAGGTCACGCTGACTGAACCTAAACTTTTCAAAGAGCGTTCGACAGAAATGCTACAAGGATAAGGGGTTATCTGATAAAGGCTGGGTGATGGCAGACAAAACGTCGGTCTGCGCAGAGAGAGTAAATCACTAGCACACCGGGGACGATAACGTAAAGGCAGTTATCGTGGGAAAGAGGGGCATTCGGACGCAGATAGAGCGAGAGGCAGGTAAAGGTGACGCGGGTGAGCAGTTACTGCAGGAAGGAAGGAAGCCCAAATAAGGACGTGGGTTCAGTGAGATAAGCACCCGCAAGGAGCAGGTGAGGCTCAGGAATTTCACAGCCCTGCCACCTGTCAACTTGGGTTTCATCGCTGCAGCCTGTGGATCAACAGTAAACACAGGTAGACACACACACACACACACACACACAAACACACACACAAGTCAGTTAGAATGACTGGTTTAGGAAGGTTCTTTCTGATTACCCATCACAAATGTGTAAACATTTTAGCAGGTATTTTACACCCTTCGTTATCTTTAACGTGACACAACACAGCATGCAGCATGTCCTTAGCAGCTGAGCAGGTTTCCCAGGCCCCATATGGAGCATGTGAAAAATATCAACATACATGGTCCATAAGTGATTGTACAGTGACAATGTTGTGGACTCCAGCACACCACGTTGAAAGCAACACAGTGGCTCTTAGGTTAAAGGTCGGAATGTCAGCTACAATGCAAGAGCAATGAGAAAACGGTACATGAATCAGAGACCATTTTCAATAGCCTGCAATTTGTCAAGACAGACTCTGTCAGGGTCGCCATGTGAAATGGCTCAGTCCTCAAAGAACTGTACTGAGGGACAATATGCACTGAAGAACCATCATCCGGATAACTACCATAACCCAGGACCTGTCACCAGCCACCACAGCCCTTGTCGAACAAGCATAACCTACATTCCTGCCTGCGACCGCATTACACAGGCTGATGACATGTTTCTGGCTGACAGGTACAGAAAGGCCAAAATCTACCTTGATGTCAGTCCAACGCCACACAGATCTTAGCACCCGAGGAACACGTTACAGGCTGTGGACCAGCCTGTTGGGTGACTGGTGGGAATAATCTGCAGTAGCTTATCTGCAATACATGGTGCTCTGGAAGGCCAGGGGGTTTAACTTCAGCTCGTGGGATAATTCTCCTCACTGCCAGTGTGTGCATCTCTGCTCAGCTCTACTCAGGAGGTCCAGGTCCAGACGTGACACAGACTTCAAGCACAGGGGAATTGCATGTACAGTATAATGGTCCTTTTGGAAAAGGTTCAACTCAATAATTCCTGAGAACCCTGTTTGGTGAAGGTCATATAATCCATAAATTAGCAATTTATTGGGGGGGGTTGACATGGGTGAATACCAAACTGAGTAAAAGTCAAAATAAGCAGGCACAGTTGCATTATCTATTCTCATTTTTAATGTATGTAATTTATTAGAAGTATATATTATAAGTGGAAATGACATTGTAGCATTTTTGTAATGACTAATGTTGTGACTAATATTTTTTATTAGAATGGTTTCCTTTATCCATCACCTCATACAGTTCTGGCCCACTCTGTAACCTGCACCTAACTGAATTACTTCTAATTTTCCCTGTTACCATCAAAGAAAGTCTAGGGTGCTCATCGTCCATGTAGTACGGAGCCCTGTGAACATGTGACTATCTGCTGCTGTGTTAAACTGATGTTCAAACTAACATTATCAGTGAAGCATTCGTAGGATCATCTTAGCCCACTGATACCGCAACAGAGAAAAAAATGCAGGTATGTAAAATATAAAAACAGCCATTTACATTACTTTAACTGTTAACATCATTTTTTTACAGTCCAATTTCACGTAATATGGGATTCTTATTTATTTATTTTTCCAGCTAAGCTACAGTCCTGACACTCAAAGTTCACGAAAACATCCGAATGGGTGGAGTGAAGCCACGATGATTTGAGCCATAGCATGTCAAAGCAGCCAGGAGGTAACACAAACAAACACGGGAGTAGGAGAGGCGTGTTTGTGGTTGTGTGCGGAGGGGAATGACTGCATGAGTGCAGGGCCCTCACTTTGATGTGCCCCCCTCGGGAGGTCGGGCTGTCAGACACAGGGTGTTTTGGGTAAACATGCCCCATACCCGAGGGTCTGTTTGTGTTCAGCCCTCTAAATCAACTGTGTTGAAAAAGCAGAAAGCAAAACAGAGAGGGGTAGGAGAAGGCAGGCAGATTACTACCTTTTGTCAGGGAGGGGGAGTTCACCTCCATTAAGATAAACTACCAAAAAAAAACTTTTAAAAGAAGTGTGAAGTTCAGAAGAGTGGGCCACTATAGGTGCCGTTATCACAAAATCTGTTACTGCCACATTGTTTTGCAATCATAAAATCACATTCTCTACATTACTGGTGCAAATGCATATTTCAGCATACACAATGCACAATCACATTTGTGTACTTCTCATGAAAAAGACTCCTTAGACTGTGACAAAGTATATCACTACTGACTATAGGCTGTAGATGGGTACAGAGGAAATAACATCAGATAGAAAAATATTATATTTTATATTAAAATGTTGTCAGAAAAACTTTAATCCTCATTTGATTGTAACAGAGGTTCACACTAGTACAGTTATATTACAGTTTTCCTACCTCACGATTATTTAAAACATTTCTGTCAAATCTCTTTATCCTCTAAGCTTATACAATATATTCTTTACACACACACACACACACACACACACACACACACACACACACACACACACACACACACACACACACACTCCCTTTTGAGTGAGATTTAAGGTATGAACATCACCGTGGAGATATAAATTTCTCCATCTTGAAGGCCAGGCTGTTCACCAGCATTACTGAACTCAATGGGATCGAGTTGCTAAGACGGTCTAGTTCGCAAATACAATTCTGAGTTATTAATTTTGAAACAATCCATAGAACAATGTAGGATCACCAAACTCCACCTGTCTTCCTTTACAAGGGCTGTTCAAACTCAGTCGGGTTTCACAGGAATGGCTTGGCAGTGCTGGGGAGAAACAATTTCTATCGTAATGAGATTTTGCCCACATAATCTGCCTGTTAGACACTTAAAATGTGTAAATGGCTACAAGCAAATTCACTAACTCTTCAAAATCTACCATGAGTCCAGTGTATTCCTGAAGTCACAAATCTATCCCTGGTAAACACCTTCAAAGTAACAATGAACAATGAACAAACAATGAAATTCTCATGAACACCACTAATGTCGTATTAAAGTAATGAGGACTAGTATTAAACTAATGCCTTCTTATCTTTGCTGTTTTCACAGTAGCCAAGCTGAATCTTGCCCTGGCTGAATTGTTTGTTTGTTTGTTTGTCTGTTGCTGGTGTCAGCTAATGGAATGGCCCTTACATCCTGCACCCTTCGTAGAGGCGGGAGATGTAAGGACAGGCAGCTCGAGCCGCATGGTCTGATCTTCTGATCGTCTGCTCCCTGCTAGCAGCACAGAGCACCGGAGACATCCAGACGTGGGAATCCCGTCCTTTTATAGGGAGGCTCCGTCGCAGAGCTGCTGGGAGGGGCCGAGGGTGGTGCGTGTACCACAGAGCCAGTGGCACTGGTCCAGAGCCCAGCGTGATGCTGCTGTCTCCGTGAGGTGTGCTGGCCGCCGAGCGGCAGGCCATGGAGCAGCTTGGCTTCCAGCATTCAGCCCCGTAAAGCTCCAGCCGACCACGTAACGAAGCCCTTCCGGCCTCGGGAGAGATGCTTGGGGCGGAGGCACACAGAAACGACACTTCACACAACGGACGTGACGAGGTTCATTTAGACTGCGACTTTTTCAGATAACTTGGACCTCCACAGGGTCATAGTGTCCGTTACGGGCTGAAGTACAGAAGGATTTCAGGTTCTTCAGGTTGTTGATAAGCAGGACACGCTGGAAGGATTTGTTCCAGCACTAAACCCCAGATCTGGTCACATCACTGTGAACAGCACCGATCCAAAAGGTAATATTTTCTGTACTAAAAGCTTAATAAAATAAATAAAAACACAGATACACTATGTATAATACAGGGATTTGGGATTAAAATCTTGCATGACATTAGCACCTTTCGTGAATCCAGTCCTGTGATTTCAACGCGTGGAAACATTGCAGCACGTGAGATCATCTGTCGGGCTAATGCCGCTTAAAACCAAAGTGAGAAAAAGGCTCTCCAAAAGGACACGTGAGCTGGCGTCTGAATGCAGCAGCAGCAGGTCCTCCACCCACCGACGTGCCAGGTGGGACACGTGTGCCTAACGCAGACGTGCGCACAGTAACTGCCGTGAGAGCAGAGCGGGGAGCAGGCGTGCCGGGTCTGGTGGTCAAGGCCCGGGTGGGGTGCGTTCACCGGGACAGGTGGAGGTGGCGGTGCTGCCGCAGCTGGATCGCGATCTCCTCCTCCGTCGGCTCTCGGACGTGGTCTCTGAAGAAGAAGTGGGAGATGCAAGAGTGTGAAGATTGACGCACGAGGTGTGAGGGATGAGGAATGTGTGAGGTGTGAATGAGGTATAAATGAGGTTTCAATTAGATATGTATGAGGTATGTATGAAGTAGGTATGAGGTATGAATGAAGTAGGTCTGAAGTGTGTATGAAGGAGGTATGAGGGATGTATAAAGTAGGTATGAGGTATGAATGAAGTAGGTATGAGGTATGTATAAAGTAGGTATGAAGTATGTATAAAGTAGGTATGAAGTATGTATGAAGTAGGTATGAGGTATGAATGAAGGAGGTATGAGGTATGAATGAAGTAGGTATGAGGTATGAATGAAGGAGGTATGAAGTATGTATGAAGTAGGTATGAGGTATGAATGAAGTAGGTATGAGGTATGAATGAAGTAGGTATGAGGTATGTATAAAGTAGGTATGAAGTATGTATGATGTAGGTATGAGGTATGAATGAAGTAGGTATGAGGTATGAATGAAGTAGGTATGAAGTAGGTATGAGGTATGAATGAAGTAGGTATGAGGGATGTATAAAATAGATATGAGGTATGTATGAAGTAGGTATGAGGGATGTATAAAGTAGGTATGAGGTATGTATAAAGTAGGTATGAGGTATGAAGTAGGTATGAGGTATGAATGAAGGAGGTATGAGGTATGTATAAAGTAGGTATGAGGTATGTATAAAGTAGGTATGAAGTATGTATGAAGTAGGTATGAGGTATGAATGAAGGAGGTATGAGGTATGTATAAAGTAGGTATGAGGTATGTATAAAGTAGGTATGAAGTATGTATGAAGTAGGTATGAGGTATGAATGAAGTAGGTATGAGGTATGAATGAAGTAGGTATGAGGTATGTATAAAGTAGGTATGAGGTATGAATGAAGTAGGTATGAGGTATGTATAAAGTAGGTATGAGGTATGAATGAAGGAGGTATGAGGTATGAATGAAGCAGGTATGAGGTATGTATAAAGTAGGTATGAAGTATGTATGATGTAGGTATGAGGTATGAATGAAGTAGGTATAAAGTAGGTATGAGGTATGAATGAAGTAGGTATGAGGGATGTATAAAGTAGGTATGAGGTATGTATGATGTAGGTATGAGGTATGTATAAAGTAGGTATGAAGTATGTATGATGTAGGTATGAGGTATGAATGAAGTAGGTATAAAGTAGGTATGAGGTATGAATGAAGTAGGTATGAGGGATGTATAAAGTAGGTATGAGGTATGAATGATGTAGGTATGAGGTATGAATGAAGTAGGTATGAGGGATGTATAAAGTAGGTATGAGGTATGTATGAAGTAGGTATGAAGTATGAATGAAGTAGGTATGAGGTATGTATGAAGTAGGTATGAGGTATGAATGAAGTAGGTATGAGGTATGAATGAAGTAGGTATGAGGGATGAATGAAGTAGGTATGAGGGATGAATGAAGTAGGTATGAGGTATGAATGAAGTAGGTATGAGGTATGTATGAAGTAGGTATGAGGTATGAATGAAGTAGGTATGAGGGATGAATGAAGTAGGTATGAGGGATGAATGAAGTAGGTATGAGGGATGAATGAAGTAGGTATGAGGTATGTATGAAGTAGGTATGAGGTATGAATGAAGTAGGTATGAGGTATGAATGAAGTAGGTATGAGGTATGAATGAAGTAGGTATGAGGTATGAATGAAGTAGGTATGAAGTATGAATGAAGTAGGTATGAGGGATGAATGAAGTAGGTATGAGGGATGAATGAAGTAGGTATGAGGGATGTATAAAGTAGGTATGAGGTATGAATGATGTAGGTATGAGGTATGAATGAAGTAGGTATGAAGTATGAATGAAGTAGGTATGAGGTATGTATGAAGTAGGTATGAGGTATGAATGAAGTAGGTATGAGGGATGAATGAAGTAGGTATGAGGGATGAATGAAGTAGGTATGAGGTATGAATGAAGTAGGTATGAAGTATGAATGAAGTAGGTATGAGGTATGAATGAAGTAGGTATGAAGTATGAATGAAGTAGGTATGAGGGATGTATAAAGTAGGTATGAGGTATGAATGAAGTAGGTATGAGGTATGAATGAAGTAGGTATGAGGGATGAATGAAGTAGGTATGAGGGATGAATGAAGTAGGTATGAGGTATGAATGAAGTAGGTATGAAGTATGAATGAAGTAGGTATGAGGTATGAATGAAGTAGGTATGAGGTATGAATGAAGTAGGTATGAGGGATGTATAAAGTAGGTATGAGGTATGAATGAAGTAGGTATGAGGGATGTATAAAGTAGGTATGAAGTATGAATGAAGTAGGTATGAGGTATGAATGAAGTAGGTATGAGGTATGTATAAAGTAGGTATGAGGTATGAATGAAGTAGGTATGAGGTATGAATGAAGTAGGTATGAGGGATGTATAAAGTAGGTATGAGGTATGAATGAAGTAGGTATGAGGGATGAATGAAGTAGGTATGAGGTATGAATGAAGTAGGTATGAGGGATGTATAAAGTAGGTATGAGGTATGAATGAAGTAGGTATGAAGTATGAATGAAGTAGGTATGAGGGATGAATGAAGTAGGTATGAAGTATGTATGATGTAGGTATGAAGTATGTATGATGTAGGTATGAGGTATGAATGAAGTAGGTATGAGGGATGTATAAAGTAGGTATGAGGTATGTATGAAGTAGGTATGAAGTATGAATGAAGTAGGTATGAGGTATGTATAAAGTAGGTATGAGGGATGAATGAAGTAGGTATGAGGTATGAATGAAGTAGGTATGAGGGATGAATGAAGTAGGTATGAGGGATGTATAAAGTAGGTATAAAGTAGGTATGAGGTATGAATGAAGTAGGTATGAAGTATGTATGATGTAGGTATGAAGTATGAATGAAGTAGGTATGAGGTATGAATGAAGTAGGTATGAAGTATGAATGAAGTAGGTATGAGGGATGAATGAAGTAGGTATGAGGGATGTATAAAGTAGGTATGAGGTATGTATGAAGTAGGTATGAGGGATGAATGAAGTAGGTATGAGGGATGTATAAAGTAGGTATGAGGTATGTATGAAGTAGGTATGAAGTATGTATGAAGTAGGTATGAGGGATGTATAAAGTAGGTATAAAGTAGGTATGAGGGATGTATAAAGTAGGTATAAAGTAGGTATGAGGTATGAATGAAGTAGGTATGAGGTATGAATGAAGTAGGTATGAGGGATGAATGAAGTAGGTATGAAGTATGAATGAAGTAGGTATGAGGTATGTATGAAGTAGGTATGAGGTATGAATGAAGTAGGTATGAAGTATGAATGAAGTAGGTATGAGGGATGAATGAAGTAGGTATGAGGGATGTATGAAGTAGGTATGAGGGATGTATAAAGTAGGTATGAGGTATGTATGAAGTAGGTATGAAGTATGTATGAAGTAGGTATGAGGGATGTATAAAGTAGGTATAAAGTAGGTATGAGGGATGTATAAAGTAGGTATAAAGTAGGTATGAGGTATGAATGAAGTAGGTATGAGGTATGAATGAAGTAGGTATGAGGTATGAATGAAGTAGGTATGAGGTATGAATGAAGTAGGTATGAGGTATGTATGATGTAGGTATGAGGTATGAATGAAGTAGGTATGAGGGATGAATGAAGTAGGTATGAGGGATGAATGAAGTAGGTATGAGGTATGAATGAAGTAGGTATGAAGTATGAATGAAGTAGGTATGAGGTATGAATGAAGTAGGTATGAAGTATGAATGAAGTAGGTATGAGGGATGTATAAAGTAGGTATGAGGTATGAATGAAGTAGGTATGAGGTATGAATGAAGTAGGTATGAGGGATGAATGAAGTAGGTATGAGGGATGAATGAAGTAGGTATGAGGTATGAATGAAGTAGGTATGAAGTATGAATGAAGTAGGTATGAGGTATGAATGAAGTAGGTATGAGGTATGAATGAAGTAGGTATGAGGGATGTATAAAGTAGGTATGAGGTATGAATGAAGTAGGTATGAGGGATGTATAAAGTAGGTATGAAGTATGAATGAAGTAGGTATGAGGTATGAATGAAGTAGGTATGAGGTATGTATAAAGTAGGTATGAGGTATGAATGAAGTAGGTATGAGGTATGAATGAAGTAGGTATGAGGGATGTATAAAGTAGGTATGAGGTATGAATGAAGTAGGTATGAGGGATGAATGAAGTAGGTATGAGGTATGAATGAAGTAGGTATGAGGGATGTATAAAGTAGGTATGAGGTATGAATGAAGTAGGTATGAAGTATGAATGAAGTAGGTATGAGGGATGAATGAAGTAGGTATGAAGTATGTATGATGTAGGTATGAAGTATGTATGATGTAGGTATGAGGTATGAATGAAGTAGGTATGAGGGATGTATAAAGTAGGTATGAGGTATGTATGAAGTAGGTATGAAGTATGAATGAAGTAGGTATGAGGTATGTATAAAGTAGGTATGAGGGATGAATGAAGTAGGTATGAGGTATGAATGAAGTAGGTATGAGGGATGAATGAAGTAGGTATGAGGGATGTATAAAGTAGGTATAAAGTAGGTATGAGGTATGAATGAAGTAGGTATGAAGTATGTATGATGTAGGTATGAAGTATGAATGAAGTAGGTATGAGGTATGAATGAAGTAGGTATGAAGTATGAATGAAGTAGGTATGAGGGATGAATGAAGTAGGTATGAGGGATGTATAAAGTAGGTATGAGGTATGTATGAAGTAGGTATGAGGGATGAATGAAGTAGGTATGAGGGATGTATAAAGTAGGTATGAGGTATGTATGAAGTAGGTATGAAGTATGTATGAAGTAGGTATGAGGGATGTATAAAGTAGGTATAAAGTAGGTATGAGGGATGTATAAAGTAGGTATAAAGTAGGTATGAGGTATGAATGAAGTAGGTATGAGGTATGAATGAAGTAGGTATGAGGGATGAATGAAGTAGGTATGAAGTATGAATGAAGTAGGTATGAGGTATGTATGAAGTAGGTATGAGGTATGAATGAAGTAGGTATGAAGTATGAATGAAGTAGGTATGAGGGATGAATGAAGTAGGTATGAGGGATGTATGAAGTAGGTATGAGGGATGTATAAAGTAGGTATGAGGTATGTATGAAGTAGGTATGAAGTATGTATGAAGTAGGTATGAGGGATGTATAAAGTAGGTATAAAGTAGGTATGAGGGATGTATAAAGTAGGTATAAAGTAGGTATGAGGTATGAATGAAGTAGGTATGAGGGATGAATGAAGTAGGTATGAGGTATGAATGATGTAGGTATGAGGTATGAATGAAGTAGGTATGAGGTATGAATGAAGGAGGTATGAGGTATGTATAAAGTAGGTATGAGGGATGTATAAAGTAGGTATGAAGTATGTATGAAGTAGGTATGAGGTATGTATAAAGTAGGTATGAAGTATGTATAAAGTAGGTATGAAGTATGTATGAAGTAGGTATGAGGTATGTATAAAGTAGGTATGAAGTATGTATAAAGTAGGTATGAAGTATGTATGAAGTAGGTATGAGGTATGTATAAAGTAGGTATGAAGTATGTATAAAGTAGGTATGAAGTATGTATGAAGTAGGTATGAGGTATGTATAAAGTAGGTATGAGGGATGTATGAAGTAGGTATGAGGGATGTATGAAGTAGGTATGAGGTATGTATAAAGTAGGTATGAGGGATGTATAAAGTAGGTATGAGGTATGTATAAAGTAGGTATGAGGTATGTATAAAGTAGGTATGAGGTATGTATAAAGTAGGTATGAAGTATGTATGAAGTAGGTATGAGGTATGTATAAAGTAGGTATGAGGGATGTATGAAGTAGGTATGAGGTATGTATAAAGTAGGTATGAGGGATGTATAAAGTAGGTATGAGGTATGTATAAAGTAGGTATGAGGTATGTATAAAGTAGGTATGAAGTATGTATAAAGTAGGTATGAGGTATGTATAAAGTAGGTATGAAGTATGTATGATGTAGGTATGAAGTATGTATAAAGTAGGTATGAAGTATGTATAAAGTAGGTATGAGGGATGTATAAAGTAGGTATGAGGTATGTATAAAGTAGGTATGAGGTATGTATAAAGTAGGTATGAAGTATGTATAAAGTAGGTATGAGGTATGTATAAAGTAGGTATGAGGTATGTATAAAGTAGGTATGAGGTATGTATAAAGTAGGTATGAGGTATGAATGAAGTAGGTATGAGGGATGTATAAAGTAGGTATGAAGTATGTATAAAGTAGGTATGAGGGATGTATAAAGTAGGTATGAAGTATGTATAAAGTAGGTATGAGGGATGTATAAAGTAGGTATGAGGTATGTATAAAGTAGGTATGAGGTATGTATAAAGTAGGTATGAGGGATGTATAAAGTAGGTATGAGGTATGTATAAAGTAGGTATGAGGTATGTATAAAGTAGGTATGAAGTATGTATAAAGTAGGTATGAGGTATGTATAAAGTAGGTATGAGGTATGAATGAAGTAGGTATGAGGGATGAATGAAGTAGGTATGAGGTATGAATGAAGTAGGTATGAGGGATGAATGAAGTAGGTATGAGGGATGTATAAAGTAGGTATGAAGTATGTATGATGTAGGTATGAAGTATGTATAAAGTAGGTATGAGGTATGAATGAAGTAGGTATGAAGTATGTATAAAGTAGGTATGAGGTATGAATGAAGTAGGTATGAAGTATGTATAAAGTAGGTATGAGGTATGAATGAACGCTGTAAGAACAAAGTTTTAATATGATCACAGTGAACAATGAAGCAGTAACCGTTAGTATTGGAGAGCAGAACTAGAACTAGAAAAAAAGAGCAAAGCCCAAATGCAAAATAATAATAATAATAATCAAGGTCCTTATTCAGGAGGGCAGCACAGTGATGAATGAAGTGTCAAGGAGGAAACTGGAACACGGAAACAACTTTAGATCACTGGGGTTTTTGCATATGCAAATGTACAATGACTACAAAATAAAAGCCCATTTTAATTCCAAAGTAAGCCGTTTTGTTTTGAGATCAGACTTTAACGCAAGTTTCCTTACAGTTATTTATAAATATCCTTACTGTTATTTGTGAATGTAAGTTCTCTCAACTTCTCTTATTGACCTTTTCTTGTCTGGTCTAAAACAGGGATGCACAACTTGAAGGAGGAGCCGGGCCAAAAATAAATGTAAAGCTGTTTGAAGGGCGCGAGTTTAAATTGTTGAGCGGTGGAGTGGGGGTGGTGAGTAAAATGGAGACAAATTATGTATTATGTCGCGATCGATTCTTAATGTTTACTTACTCCTGCGGAATAAAGTAAAGCCCAAATCGTCGGGGAAATTCAGGCACAAAGCCAGAAGGCAGGCCAAATTATTTATCAGCTGGCGGGCCGCAACGGAGGCGCCCGCGGGCCGCATGTTGTGCACCCCTGGTCTAAAACAACCACAGCATAAAGACATTTCCAAACCCACAGTGACTCTCTCATCAGGCGAAGCGTGTGCAAGGAACCGCCCGGAGCCCAGAGCCAAACTCCTCTTGGAAAGAAGCCACAAGCAAAGCCTTCAGACAGTGCGAGTCGAGATGCGAGCGCACATCCCAATCAGGCCGTAGAAAGGCAGAGCGGAGCGCATGCAGCGGAACAGCGATGAGAGTCTCAGGGACCGACCTGAACATCAGCTGTACTGTGGTCTCGTAGTGCATCTTCTCCACCTCCGACATGCTCAGGGCGTGACTTTTGTCCCATTTGTAGGTGAAGTTCTACAGCGTTAGCACAGACGCAGTCAGAAGCCCGATCGTTTCATGACCTGCCACATCGGACTTTGAGTCCTCTTTGAGAAACTGTCTACAGCCACGCACTTGCTTCGGCAAACAACGCAACAGGTGATTCTGCAAAAATCCATTGTAGAATGACGGCGATAACATTTCATCTTACCTCCAGAATGAGGGCCACGAACAGATTCACCCACATGACGGAAGAGGTGAGCCACCAGGACACAAAGTACACCTTCGACCACCTACACACAGCGGGAGTGACAGTGTTATGCACTTCAGTTACACAGTGACAAAAGGGGGCTAGCCGAGACTGTAATGACCAAAGGTTTGGGAACACGTTCCCTTACTCAGTGGTGTATCTAGTGTAGGAACACTGAGCCTTACTCAGTGGTGTATCTAGTGTAGGAACACTGAGCCTTACTCAGTGGTGTATCTAGTGTGGGAACACTGTGCCTTACTCAGTGGTGTATCTAGTGTAGGAACACTGCCTTACTCAATGGTGTATCTAGTGTGGGAACACGTTCCCTTACTCAGTGGTGTATCTAGTGTAGGAACACTGAGCCTTACTCAGTGGTGTATCTAGTGTAGGAACACTGTGCCTTACTCAATGGTGTATCTAGTGTGGGAACACGTTCCCTTACTCAGTGGTGTATCTAGTGTAGAAACACTGTGCCTTACTCAGTGGTGTATCTAGTGTAGGAACACTGAGCCTTACTCAGTGGTGTATCTAGTGTAGGAACACTGCCTTACTCAATGGTGTATCTAGTGTGGGAACACGTTCCCTTACTCAGTGGTGTATCTAGTGTAGAAACACTGTGCCTTACTCAGTGGTGTATCTAGTGTAGGAACACTGAGCCTTACTCAGTGGTGTATCTAGTGTAGGAACGCTGTGCCTTACTCAGTGGAGTATCTAGTGTAGAAACACTGTGCCTTACTCAGTGGTGTATCTAGTGTAGGAACACTGAGCCTTACTCAGTGGTGTATCTAGTGTAGAAACACTGTGCCTTATTCAGTGGTGTATTTAGTGTGGGAACACGTTCCCTTACTCAGTGGTGTATCTAGTGTAGAAACACTGTGCCTTATTCAGTGGTGTATTTAGTGTGGGAACACGTTCCCTTACTCTGTGGTGTATCTAGTGTAGGAACGCTGTGCCTTACTCAGTGGTGTATCTAGTGTGGGAACACGTTCCCTTACTCAGTGGTGTATCTAGTGTAGAAACACTGTGCCTTACTCAGTGGTGTATCTAGTGTAGGAACGCTGTGCCTTACTCAGTGGTGTATCTAGTGTAGGAACGCTGAGCCTTACTCAGTGGTGTATCTAGTGTAGGAACGCTGTGCCTTACTCAGTGGTGTATCTAGTGTAGGAACGCTGTGCCTTACTCAGTGGTGTATTTAGTGTAGGAACACTGAGCCTTACTCAGTGGTGTATCTAGTGTAGGGACACTGTGCCTTACTCAGTGGTGTATCTAGTGTAGGAACACTGAGCCTTACTCAGTGGTGTATCTAGTGTAGGAACACTGTGCCTTACTCAGTGGAGTATCTAGTGTAGAAACACTGTGCCTTACTCAGTGGTGTATCTAGTGTAGGAACACTGTACCTTACTCAGTGGTGTATCTAGTGTAGGGACACTGTGCCTTACTCAGTGGTGTATCTAGTGTAGGGACACTGTGCCTTACTCAGTGGTGTATCTAGTGTAGGAACACTGAGCCTTACTCAGTGGTGTATCTAGTGTAGGAACACTGAGCCTTACTCAGTGGTGTATCTAGTGTAGGAACACTGAGCCTTACTCAGTGGTGTATCTAGTATAGGAACACTGTGCCTTACTCAGTGGTGTATCTAGTGTAGGAACACTGTGCCTTACTCAGTGGTGTATCTAGTGTAGGAACACTGTGCCTTACTCAGTGGTGTATCTAGTGTAGGAACACTGTGCCTTACTCAGTGGTGTATCTAGTGTAGGAACACTGAGCCTTACTCAGTGGTGTATCTAGTGTAGGAACGCTGTGCCTTACTCAGTGGTGTATCTAGTGTAGGGACACTGTGCCTTACTCAGTGGTGTATCTAGTGTAGGGACACTGTGCCTTACTCAGTGGTGTATCTAGTGTAGGAACGCTGTGCCTTACTCAGTGGTGTATCTAGTGTAGGGACACTGTGCCTTACTCAGTGGTGTATCTAGTGTAGGAACGCTGTGCCTTACTCAGTGGTGTATCTAGTGTAGGAACGCTGTGCCTTACTCAGTGGTGTATCTAGTGTAGGCGTCCATGAAGACCTGCCAGTTGTTCACCACCATAACATCGTAAAGCAGGACTAGAGACGACTGGAGGAAGAAAACAAATAGAACAATGGATAGTTATAAAGGATGAAAGCTTCTGTCATTTCTTTCCTTAAAACCCGACGCATCCTCCTGTCTTCACTACATGAATGAGTATCGGTTTATCAGCCCAATAACCCCATGATCAAACAGAATCTAGAACTCCCGTCCGCTGTGGTGATGTCCTGAACATGAAAACGTCTTGGCTAGTCCGAATCCAGCTGGCATGGGTCAGGGCTTCAATAAACATGTCTTGATATGTCCGCCACAACAGAGTACGACAGACCGAGAGTCACAATTCAGCGACGTCAGAAATGTAGCCGCACCGTTACAGCACTGCTCTCGTGCAAGTGGAAGTGTGAGCGGCGAACCGCTATCTCACCACCGAGTACAAAAACTGATGAACGCAAACGTGAACAACGCGGAGTCTGTGTTCAGAGCTCCCGTGCCACTCACAGCAAAGTCGTCAAAGTTGTTTGGCCAGTACTCCAGCTGTTCGTAGGAGCCACATTCCATGGTGAAGTTGGATGTGCTGTTCTCTGTGCTGCGAGCCGGACGATGAGAGAAAAATCCAGGATTATTTCCACACATCCAGACCAAAACCATCTGCTGCAGTGGTAGTTAAAGGCTGAGTTGACAAACACTACAGTCTGTTTTGTTTTGCTGTTTGCTATCAACACCACTGAAATGTAAAATATATACCTTTACCGTACTTTTCACCACTGCTCTCTAAAGTCGTCCCTTCAGGAAAAACGGTAAACAATATTCTTTGTGCATATGCCGCCATCATTGTGCACTACTGCCCCCTACCTTGAGCCTGCTGGAGCAGGAATAGCCCCGTGGAAGAGCCACATGCCAAGAATAGCATACACGTAGTACACCACCTGCAGCAGAGAGCAGAGGTGAAGCACATCCAACACACCTCACGTGGCCACGGGGCAAAAAAAACACCACAGCTCTGTTTACACTAGCTGAGGTTCACTCACCACCAGAATGCCTGCAAAAGCCCGCAAGTTCTTCACAAGATCCACAAGAGTGCTTGCTACCAGCGCCATCAACTACAAGTAAGATGAAATATATCGTTCACTAAAGGCACACGTGCTATACCATTAACTTTAACGTGAAGGAATCACACCCACATCAAGAAGCAGAAAATCCAGCCTCGGAAAGGCTTTCAGCAGCTATTTCACTTGCAGTATGACATTTTAGCCACAAGGGGGCGACTCAAGTTCGCCAATGGTGAAATCATCATACACTGGAGGGCTGAGGTGCTCACCTTGATTTCAGGGATGATCCTGAGGAAGCGGAAGACGATGAACATGTTCACCAGCCGCACCATCTCCCACATGGACACCACACCCTTCTGAGCCGGAGTCCTAAAAACAACACATATACAAGATTAAAATAAAGACTGACTGACTTTCCTGTTCTGGTTTAATATGCACTGTGCATACACTATTTTTTAAGAAACACACACACACACACACACACACACACACACACTCACGGTTGTTCATATGGAATCTTGTATGTGACAAAAATGGCGATCTGGAGAGCCTGAATCATTAAACAAATGAAACAAATTAATTTCTTGTCATAGTCCCAAAGTCGATGGCAGGAGGGACAATAACAATAAAAAATGACAACAAATGACAGTGTTAAAAGTGAAGCAATACCAGCAGAAGGATAGTGAAGACCCCATCAAAGACATTGTTCCTGTACGAGAGGTAACCTTTCCAGCCAAAGCCAATGAGCTTCAGCAACATCTCTATCAGGTAGTAGAGGATGAAGGCACAATTGATGACCTAGAAATGGAAAATCGATGATTTTCCCACTCACAGATGCATGAAGATGAATTCCTAATTAATGTTCTGCCTATTAAATAATACACGGCAGTACCCAGTAAGCCATGATTTACAATGCAGCCAGATACCTCCATGTAGTAGTCGTCCCTCTGGGACACAATTTTTTCTGAATCCAGCACCAAGATGGTCTAGAAGACATAACCGTGTTGTTCAAGAAGAACCTTCCACTTTCACAACAATACAACTGTGCAAAACCAAGCATGTGATTCATATGATGTCATGTTTAGGGATAACTGCTCATTTATGCATAAATGCTAGGGCAAGGGTTACTTTAAACAACCAGTTAGAATAGTTCACTTCCCTGTATATTCTAAATATGGTTAGAATTAATAGCTTCATAACCAGTGTCCATAAAGCTCTCAGTAAAATGTCTCTCATTATATAGAAATATAAGTGTCAATTACAAAGATTGATTACTATTCTGTCATACAAGATTTTAGGAGCGTTAGATAATAAAGTTTGTAGTTTTACAATATATCCACAAGGTGTCACTACAGACAAGTACACCTAAAATCAGGGTTTACTGTCACTGACTCTCTTATTTTTAAAGGTTTGTAATAATAGTAAAGGCTCACCACCATCACCTTGGTGTTTTTGTTCTAAAATGGTAATACTTACAGAGATACACATGACATTGGCCATGGCTACTACATTTCCCACCACAGTGAGATAGAAATGGCTTCCAATATTCTGGATCCAGCGTAGAAGTGGAGAGCTGTACTCTGGCTTCGGTGGGTGCTGATGAATGAAGAACACATTTTCAGTCATTTTCAGCCAGGCAACCATCGCCTGCACAAATGGAACTAACACAAGCACAAGCCGTCTCTGGTGGTAACCAGATACAGGCACACAAACAATCTGTCCACATCAGGCAGGGCTTGGGAGCAGGGAACCCTTACCTCTTTAATGATGTCTTTGTCCAGTTCATTAAACAACTCCTGAAATTTCTCACCAGTAATAAAGCCATCCGAGTTCTGCTCAGCAGTCTGTCAAACAACAGATTTCATGAGATAAAAACACTGAATTGCAAAAAAAAACTTTCTTTCATGGCTTCACATAGCAGTGCAAAGACTGGGAAGCCCTCACAAGCAGCCTGGGGCAGACGTCTGGGACCCACCTTAATAATCGCAAGTCTATAGTAAGACTTCATCTTCACCATCCTCATGACCTCAAGCAGGGTAGACACGTGCACCCTTTCTCTGAGCAGAGATGAACAAACAGAGATCAAACATGTCACTACGTGGGGTAGAAGACCCACTTCTGGATGGCTGCAACAGACAACAAACAACGATCAGGACGAAATCAATCCGTATTCCCTAGGGGTGACCTGCAATAGTCGCTGATTCGACTATAGTCGACTATACCCCCTAGTCGACTATGAATGTCATGGTCGAATGTACCATTCTAACTGCATGTGGGTGCCCAAGGACGCTGCTAAGCATTAGTTGTTACATTAAATGTCTTTTTTTCATTATATATAGCCTTTTGTCAAATAAAATCATCCTAATTTCTGTTAATAAATATTTTTAAATGATGTGTGCGCACTAACAATAGGCATCTTCCTTACTACACATAAATCACACCCTGCAGTTGCACAATCCAAATGAGTGGAGCTGAACACGCTACAGATTATAACGGCTACTAAAAAAACTTCAAAAGTATTTTGAAAAAGATAAAGATGAAGCAAACAAAGTAAAGTGCAAGTTATGTCATCAACGTCTTTCATTTCGCACGTCAACAACCAACATGGCATACCATTTAAAACGCGTAAGGCGAAAAAAAAAACAGTTCAGCCGTTTGTCATTTCGGTGTAGGCTATCGTCTCGTCGCGGTGCGTCTCGGCAAGTAAGCCTATAAACATTTTTTGTTGTTGTTTGCTTTTTAAACCCCATTACATTTTGCACAGCGCCTGTCTGACAGTTCGATATGCGCACTGACGGTTAATGTTCTCTAACGTTTCATTAAAAAATAAATAAGTAATAAATAAAAGCTGAATAAAGCAAACCTACCATGTTTATTCATTTATCTGAGTGTTGTAGGTTTTTACTTTGAAGTGGAAAAAAGTCCTGAATGAGAACGAGATCCCGTTTAAGGTGCTCTTAAAAAAAAACCCTGATTCGACTATTAGTCGACTAAATGGAAAATCTGACGAATCAGATTCGACTATGAAAATCCTTAGTTGAATACACCGCTAGTATTCCCCATTTACTTCCTATCCAGTTATGAATTTGAACTTGGACAAGAGCATTGAGGCTCCTGACTGCTCGTCCAGCACAAGAAACATCCTGGTTTTTAGGGGAAAGGGGAATGAAAAGGTTTTGGCACCAGTTTGTGGTTAGAAAAGGCCATTCGTGATTGTGTGTGATCACATACCTCGGCTCACCAATGCGCATTCTTGCAGAAAATTACTTTTGCAAGGAATTTCTCCTACAAATTTTTATTAATTGGGAGCCACAATGAAATTGCTTTTAGATTTTGCAATTATATATTAATTCCTGGCCTTGTTCATCACATTGAAAACTTGAAACAAATTGAAAACAAGGAGAACTCACACATGGTTCTCGGAGCTGGAGCTGTTTCCAGGTTTCTGGAAGCACATCACTTCAAACGCAGCTCGGATGCCCAGGCGTCTCCGTATGAGGGAGGTCTGCACTGACAGCTGAGAGGGCGAACAGAGAGGGAGACATTCGTGAAGAGCATCAAAGGAGCGGCAGATGAAGACCCCTTCAACACCACCCTGCACTCACCAGAAGATACCCCCTGAACTGGTTGTAGATAATAGCAGTGAGCAAATTCATCAGGATGTAGGTCCCTGAGCAAAAAACCAACAAACCACCCTCAGTCTCACACACCGTCAAACACATGATTATCAAAACAGAATGATGAGGTAGAAGATGCAGTGGAACGTACCGCACACACTGAAAAGAATAAAAAACACAGCATAGCCTCTGTGTAAAGAGTACGCAGGAACCATCACTGTGGACAGACAGGAAGGGAACATCAGGAGGGAATGTTTACTTTGAAAAGTAGGAACACTGAGATGATGTCCCCAACAAGTACACTGTCAGCGGTGGGTTAATTTCCCAACACGGGTTGACTTTGTGAAACTAGCAGTCTTGGAACATGTCCAACATGACTTTTCACTTTGTACAGTTGTCTTTGTTACAAACGTAACCTAGCACCTCACAACTACGGTACATTTTCTGAATCACCATGACCTATGTGCAGTCTGAAATCATCTCCAGAGAGCTAAGAGAAGCCTAACCCACAGCCGAAACGTTCGGATCTTACCGTCAGGGTTGTTGGCCGTGGTGAGTAGCACCAGGAGAGAGGAGAGGGCACGGGGCAGGTTTTTGAAGTACGCCTCCCATTCCCCATTCTTCTCTTTGTGCTATTAACACACACATTAAGGACAACAGACACCACCCATGTATAAATCATTATCCATCGCTACCTATACCAGCCAAATCAACTAATAACCTGACTCTCAAAGGGATAGAAACAGCGACAGTCAGACTGTTAAAGACTGCCTGATCTGGGCATTCGCATTTGCAAAGAGAGTTTGATCTTTACAGTGAAGAAAAATCTCTGGTTTGCAGTGGTGTCTACGTCAGGAGCAGGAGGAGGGACAAATAAAGACATCTTGATGCCTTGTTACCTCAGACCTGGGGAAGATCAACATGCCAATCATGGTGAACAGGCATAGGTGGAGTGCTAAGAGCAGGATCACACTATGGAGAGAGAAGAGAGGTGTAAAGAAAGAGGTCTGGATTTACATTGGTACGTACAACATGAGCAGGACAAGGACTCCAGTCAGCTGATGTCAACAGTCGGTGGTGGTCTCAGGACTGGTGGACTTACAAGTTACAAGTGACAGTAAAATGTATTTCTAAACACATGTACGGCGAATTAAAAATAAAACATGTAAAACGTGTCTTATTTGATTTAATTGAGCCTCTTCCCTCTGAATAACGCGGTTACCTTGCTATCTCTGGGAGAGTTCTCTTAATACACTTTAGAGTTTTCTTCATTAGGGAGGAATTTTGCAAGAGGAAGAAAGGTCGCAGTAGTCTTCGGACTCGTATGGTCTGCAGGAGAAAATGAGGTGAGGAACATTTCATATCATCCACCAAGATCCACCAGGACACTGGGCATTCAGATGGATTGGGTGATGCAGACAAAAATTATACTAGTCATAATCTTACTGCATAACGCTATGACTGCAATATGACCGTTGACAAACACATGATAAAACAAACTTTATATTTCCTGGTGACCTGGTTAAAGATAAGGCTATACCCTTCTGACACATGTTTCAAAGTGCTCTTCTGTAGACGTTTACACAACAAATCATGACATATTAATAGCAAAGTACAAATATAATCATTTTAATTCCCAAAACACAAAATGCTAGCTTTCTGAATCAATAATTTAAGTTCTACAACATTTTTTATCACGATCCCCACAAGTGTTTTACAGCACTTAGCTTTGATAAGCTTTGAGTAACAGCCTGTCAACGCATAAAAAAAAAAAAACTTTTCTGAATGTAAAATTCTGTTTTAAACTTAAACATCTGAAGAAATGAATGTTAGCTGTGTTTGTTGGAGATGGCCGAGATTTGAAAGTGCATTCTGTTGAACTCACCTCATGACACAGCATAGACACAGTTATTGCCCAGTCAACTACTGATGCCGTGATTATCAGCACATAGCCAATCAGCCATTTATTAGTGCAAAACTCATCCCATCCAATCAGATAACTCTGAAAAACACAAATTGGCCATACATATTGCACATGAGCAAGGTGAGACTAATATATGTAAGTAAGTCCACTACTGTATGTAAGTCTACTACTGTGGACAGTATATTGAAGAAATCATTCCATTTTGACAGGGATACCTTCACAGCAACATCTAGGGTGAAGACGCAGAGGCAGACTATCTCTATAGCCTCGGTTAGGCCACACGGGGGCTCCCACGGGTCAGGTCTGAAGCGGGGGTCTGACGTGTAAGTGACGGAGGAGGGTTTCTCTATGAAGGCCAGAGCCAGAACTACAGCAATAATGACACCAAGAGCCCTTCATCACACACACACACACACACACACACACACACACACACACACACACACACACACACACACACACACACACACACACACACACACACACACACACACAGTGTGGATTAATACAGTCTGCTACTAACCTTAAATAAAGTTCCCCCCAAAGCCAGTGAAACCATTGGGTCATTTAAAACCGGAAACTATCATTAATAATCTTAAAAATGAAAAGTTTGCTTAGAGATAATTTATATTTATTGATTGAGATTGAGATAATACGAGAGTACAACATTAGCCAACAAATCAATGGCTTTAAGACTTAGCAGGGTAATGTCTGCAGGTGCAGAGGGAGAAAGCTCAACAACAAACACAGTTTAAAAAAAAGTTCATTTAATTCTCTATGTGTTGCTTACTTACCATTGACAGATTCTGGAGTAGTACCATCTGTACAACCGTAAGGATCCAGAGTCGACTTTGTGATTAATGGAACGATACTGTGGAGGACAATGTACGTTCAACACAATGTGAACAAACTACAAGAAAGGATAAAGGATTCAATAGAAAATGACCCTTTATTATCCTTTATTATTACCTGAATGGCATCCTCAATGAATACAACTGCTTGCTGGATGTAGAGGCCTTCGTCATCTTTTCAAAAATTAAATAAGACAGCAAGGTCAGCTCATAAATAAGAGCTTGGCAATTTTAGGAAAAATAACCACTGTGATACAGAGTTCTTAACACCAAGAACATGGGAAATAATCAGTAGTATTTTCACCTGTCACAGAATTGTAACACAAAGACAGAAAACTTGAAAAGGTACCTGGAACTTTCCGGATACTGGTTTCACAACAGCACAACAACGCTTCTTTGTCAGGTGTATTGTCAAATTGGCTGTATCACTCAATGGTTCTATTTTAAGGACAGTCTAATGGGATACAATCAGCCATCTGTCCCAACATAATTTCAGTGCTATATTTTATTAGTTGGGCATAACTTTGTTGTAGTTACCTGAGCCACAGTCTAATAAAGACAAACAGGGGGAAGGTCACATGCCTCACTAAGAAATAAACATTAGTTTACATTTACCTGCCTTTAGCAGTTACCGGGCTTTAAAATGAGCGTGTTGCCTGTCATTAAGGCTGTATGTATGTAAACACTAGATCAACTTTGATTGTCCTTATTTTCTCATTCATTACATACCTTTACCCACAGCTGTGTGGCAGTCCCATGAAGCGTTTTACTTCTTTGAACTTATGGACTGTTTGTCCTTACTTAAGCTTTAGAACCTGAGCTCTGGAGTAACATTCAGACCACACATGCATAATCACACAATTCACCCAGAAATGCACGTTTCCTAGGCAGCTGAGGACACTACGTGTCTTGTTTCTGAAAACTATTGAAACTATTTTGTGATGACAGTAAAACACCTCCGCTGGACATGACGTCCCCCTCAGTGGGGTTGGCGGCCCCCTTGCAGGTCGGCTTGCAGTGGACACGCAGAGGACGGCTGTGCTGATGGCTGTATTTGATTTAGGGCTGTCGCGATAACCGCAGTATAGCAATACCGCGCTATTGACGAGAAAATCGCAACGTACGGGAATTAACCGCAACAACCGCAATATTTGTGTTTTTTCCCATGCGAGGGGAAAGTGCCTGTGCAAGAGTTAAAGTCATTTTCCCATCAACCCCCTGTTATCATCCGGCGCGGCTGATCAACAATCCGTCTCCTTTTTTCAAAGATGGAAACTACGGCAGATGCTCTGGTCAAAAAACAAAACGCGACTTCGCCGGTTTGGGAGCATTTCGGGTTCAAGTCAAATCCACGCAGATCCACTCGCCTGGTGGCGCGTCAATGAGGCTAGATTTCCTCTGCTCTGCAAACTTGCCCGCAAGTACATGTGCATTTGTGCAACAAGCACACCATCAGAGCGAGTTTTTAGTACTGCCGGGAATATTGTTAGCCCTTTCCGCTCCTCACTGAAACCACATAAGGTGAATATGTTGGTTTTCTTAGCGCGCAGCAGGGACGTGACAACTCCGGTTTAAGCTGAGACGTTATTCTTCTGGTTAAGGAAAGATTTCGTTTTATTGATTTATTTATTAAATTATCTTTTTGTGTTTAAAATCTCGTTTAAAATATTTACCCTACACTTTTAAGAAAGCGAAAGAGCATGGGTTCTTACTGCATCTCATTTGACTTCTGTGTTCTCTATTTGACAATAAACACATATTTAACTGCTCTTAAAACTGTGTCTTCTTTGCAATTTAAAAACAATAAGAACCCCTTTACAATAAAAACAATAAAACAATTATATAGCTCTAAAATTAAGATTTTAGACGACAAATGACGCATATCGCGTCATACCGCATATCGCGGTGTTGAGCCACCATAAATAACCGCAGGGGAAATTCTTTCACCGCGACAGCCCTAATTTGATTTATTTTATTTGGTCTTGCATGCAGAAGTCAAGATTCCCAATGTTTTAGTGACATTGATGTCCAGTTGTCCCCATCAAGACGACTTCTCTCATCACTGTGTCATTATAAGCTAAGTAGATCTGCAAAACTGAATGTAAGTTTGCTTGCATACTGGGCAGTTTACTTTGCTATACACTTAAATGCTATACACCTTTATTTTTTTGAGCAGTATATATATATATATATATATATATATATATATATATATATATATATATATATATATATATATATATATATATATATATATACACTGCTCAAAAAAATAAAGGGAACACTTAAACAACACAATGTAACTCCAAGTCATCCACACTTTGTGTTCAGATAGGAAGCAACACTGATTGTGAATCAATTTCAACTGCTCTTGTGCAAATGGAACAGACAATGGAACCAGGATTTTGATTGTTTATATTGCTTGGATATAATTGCCCAATGACTGCTCTTATTACTGTGCATAATTTAATTTTAAAGCCTAACTCAAACCATCAGCCTTGAAATAGCATCACTTGCTTTGTAAAAGGTTACAGGATTATAAACGTCTAGGCATCTCATTGTCGTCACCAGTCAGCGGGTCCAGAATCTCCTAGTGAACACATGATCCCATCCTTAAAACAGGACACGGGTCTCAGAACTACCAAAATGGTCTTCTTGTAATAATCATAAATCACACCAGCCACACTGTGATCTAACACAAACATAGACCTACTCACAATTCACATGTATACTAGGATGCTTCTGAGGTGCCAAAGTTCAGGAGCTTCACTACTGAGACGTATCAGAGCCCATGTGAACTCTGCTTCCCAAAGGGCTTCAAGCACGGAGCTCACTGAAAGCCGGTGAAGCCAGTAGTAACACTCCTGAAGGTCTTCTCTATCTGCCTACCATGCATCTCTCCACGACAGACACCGAGACAACATGGCGAGCCCTAAAAACTATAGAAGCGTAATGGAAAATGTTAACAGAGTCAAAACGAATTACCTTGGGAGGGAGTGTGTCTCTGTCTGTTACAACAAAAAGGTTTTTCTGTCGGACAGGGCAGAGTCAGAATTCTCAAAACACAGCATGTGAGCCTCAATGCTATGGATACCAGAAACATTGTTTTCGACTGTAAAGTTTCATTTGCATGACAGAGGCACAGCTAACACTCTGACACAGGACATCATCCCCTTAAAAGCCTCTCTGGCTGTTACACACAGTATCACACTCTGGTGTGCTAGCTGCTAGAGAAACTATTGTGGTTCTACAAGGGGCTTGACCTTTTCTTCTTAAGATGTGATACTAAGCTGTGTGAGTCACTGTTTTCCACCACTGCACACTGGAAGCATTACTGATGACTAAACAGGGGGAAGTTGGCGTTTCCCAAAGGACACCTCTTTTACCTAAAGACATGTCTATGCCAGTGGCACCACAACATAACTAACCGTCATCTCGTCTCCGTTTTACACAGAAGTCTTATCTGTTGTACTACATGACCCATACACATCAAACTTACATAAAGCAAGAAAGCAATGCAGTAGATCGTGTAATAAATATATTTGTTTGATGCAACAATATATTTGGGGGGGTTTTAATCTTATTTAGACAGTTGTTTTTAAGATATCGGTTAGTGTTCCCATTTTCCAAATAATGACAATGTGTCGTCATGAATTACGGGTGCAGCGAACATTTTGTTCCCTGTTTTCACAAATAACCGAAAACGTGCCCTGACTTGTATGAGTAAACTGTGTGAGTGTCTAATAGAAGTTAGAGTAAACGGGATCATGCAGGCTTTGACCACATCCTGCACATGACCGTTTGATTACAGAAGGTCCAGGAGAAGAGAAAGAGGAAAACGTTGTGTTGGGGTAATTTGCCAAACTAAATCTAATAAAGTTGTGGAACAGTGAGTAAACTGTGTCGGGTACATGTCCAAAACAACTGCTCGTACGTGTGGTCTCTGATCACTTACGATCTTCAAGGCGGCAGGAGTCTTCCGTCGCCGAGTAGGACAATGTTCTCCTTCTTGGAGAGTCCGAACCAGAATCATCTCCAGTCCCATAATCTGTCGAGGCCCGGTTTATACTCCCAGTTATCAGCGGTTCTGACTCCATCCAGACTAACCAATTCAAGGTCTAAACGATGAAAATGTCACTCAAACGAACGTAGGTTCCGAACTACAAGGAGACCGTCATGTCCGTGTATATAGCTATAGCGTGAAACGGCAGCGGCTGTCAAACCCAGTTTGGGCTCCTCGGGGAAGGCTCGAAAAGTTTCACTCCTACCTTGCTGACATAGTTACTCAAGTTTTTTTCTTTTTTTTCAAGGCAAGAGGGCTGGGTTTAGACTACTCCGCCCATGTCCTGGTCTTATATGTCACAGTTTGCCTGCTTGTGTATGGGTGTTTTCAGCCTCGAGCCTGCAGTGCTCCAGCGTGCGCGCGGTATTGGGAAATGTGTCCGCTGTGCACCGCGCGAACGTCTCGTGACTAAATATCAGTCGCGCGACCCATTTTTCTGTTCGCGCAACATAATACGCTCACATCACCGAGGCTATCTCCACACAAAACCTTCTCACAATTTACCACAAAACTAAGTAGGGTCGTTATTATTACAAGATTTATTACAAGATTAAAAAAAACATTATATATAAGATCTCTATGAATGTTACAGTACAATCCAAACGTGGTCTATTTAAAATGAACTAAATCGAAAATGAGAATGAAATGGCTATCACCCACTCGCCCCCACCCCACCCCAAAGCTCAAGCACAAAGCTTCTGGTTAATCGTGGGCACTGCTCGAAGTTCAAAGCCTGAACGAAAGGGACCGTTTCACACTTTTGCGACAAGGAAGTTCATTTTAAAACCGCAATACGTCCACATGCCGAGCATGTGCATACCGCAAGAGCTTAAACACAAACCATTCATCAGAGAACTTTGTAAAATCTTTACCTACACTTTCTTCTACTGACGGTAATGCAGACGTAAGGAGGGATACACTGCTAGACCCAGTACAACTATATTCAAGTGCTGTTGTTTGGAGACGGTGAAATCAAAATATTCACAGATGGTGTAACATTTTGAATAACATATTTAACAGTTTGCACACTAAACCACATATAAATCAAACTGAAATGTTTGGTGTTTATTTTACCAAATCTTCAAAGAAACATCATGGTCATTTTTCGTTTTTTTCTAATATCCACTGTCCACAATGTACAAAATATTAATAAAAATGTAGTGTAAAGATACAGAAATGAAAATAGTCTAAGAGCCACTACATGACTGAGTAGAGTTACTGCTGATTTGCCACAGGGTGAATGAGTCAACAGGGAAAATAGACAAAATAGATCTCTTAGATTCCCCTAGTACCCCAGAGAAGGGCATTAAATGTATTCTGCATATCCACCTTCCATCATGGAAATCTGCAAAATGAGAATAATTAGGGTTATTTCCAATACATGCAAATCATCGTCATCGTCAGGTTTACATAAGATTGTAGAATCATCTTATGCTTGGGCCGAGCTGCAGAAGTAGACTCACCTCATGGTCTATGCAGCGGAACTGCCAAGACCAGCGTGTGTTGTAGAGAAAGGGGCGAAGGTCAAAGCGGTTGTCATCCGGCCCGTAGCTCTCAGCGTGGTAAGACGGCGTCACTGTGGTCATCTTGTGCCTGTTGACTGAGTACATCCTGAAGAAGCGTTTCACTTTCGTAGCCACCTAATCAACCCAGGAATGAAAATCACAATGTCAATCAAAATTCAGAATAAAATAAGTTACAGTTACCTCTAAATGGCATTGTGAGAACAAGGATTGGGTTGCATTTATTATATATGGAAAAGCCAAAGCAGTGTGAAGAAGGTCAGCTGCTTGACAGGACCATCCAGAAGCACACTGCAGACCTGACCTGTGAGGGGGAGTAGGTCTCTCTCCAGGAGTGAAGGAGCTTGCAGAAAAGGCTGTAGGGACCACATTTGGCGATCTTCCTGAGCTTGCCGATCATGGAGAGCTCTGAATAGGTCATCCCCATGTCAGCCTGCGAGAGAGAGGGACGGAGAGGAAGAGAAAACCAGAGACTGTGGGGAAGGTAAATTAGGAAGAGGTTGCATGTTACATCATTACGTTTAATACACCACCACACATGTAACCTCTTTTTGCACACATGAAAAAGAACGAGGAAGTGGGAGAAGGTGTAGGAAAATCAAAAGACCCAAGTAAATAAACAGTGACTCATCGTTACCTCGTCGGTCTGAGACACCTGACCATCAGTGAGAGGCTCAAGCTCGGCGGTGGGCGGCGCAGTGATGATGCTGTGGAACACGGAGACAGAGTTTGGCATCTCTGATGGAAGTGACTAGTGAGTGTGTGATCCCGCTGCTGAAACACTGGTGGCCAAAAGGAAACACTGCTGTACCTCCGGACCCCCGTATGGTGGACGTTCACGCACCTCGTGAGAGCAGGGAGCTGAAAGTGTTCTGTGCAGTACTGAAGGAAGCGCTTCAGGTCAATCTTACTAATCCCTCCAATGGGATTGATGTCAGCACTGGAGCAGTCGTATTTTGTGAAGTATCCAGTCAAACTGGGGAAGCAGATCGTTTCATGAATCCACTTCCTCATCACCGTGGCTAAACTGGCATCTTAAATGAGATAGTTGGCCCCTCTAACACAAACCTCTCGTCCACATTGGCCGAGCCAAGCACCAACAGACCACCGGGCCTCCCCTGAGCCCACAGAGAGAGCTGGGCAAACAGATATGCCAGAACCATCCGGACACGAGCCTGTGAGGATAAAACCAGCACATATGCTGAGTGTGGCAGATTTGGACATGCAACCTGTGGGCTCAATATGCATGTACTCAATATATCCATAAGTACTCATAAGGTCTCCATTAAAAGCTATTCACAATCCATAGTGGAGTACATTTAAGTAATGAATTAGCCAGGTGGGACAAACAGGTTACGTTATGATACGGCCAAACATTGTTCTGAACAGTTAGGCTATGTGCTGTGCTGGTTCCTCTACTCAGAAGAACATCGTGGGTGTCAAACAGTACATTATTCCGTGAACAATGTGGTCAAGCTGTGTTGCACTGCAAGCAAATGTTCTGAGCTGCAACACCAAGTCAGCACCATTTGCCCGGGCTTTTCAGATGGATTGTGTTGCAAAAGAGATAAGCTTTTCCCACAGCAAACAGCTCAGAAGCACTAAGTACCACTTATTAAACAAAGTGAACTTTAATATTGGTCTAATGGATTTTTTCATTACGATGTTATACAGGTGATTAGTTGAGGGTGGGGGGCTCAAGGAGACTCGGTGGTCTACAATAACAGTAATTTAAATACGTCACCTATTCAAGATAGTTTATCAAACACAGATTAAGCCCAATCCTAGACAGTGACAGTGTAATGATTAATCCCTGTATAGCAAAAACCCAAGCAATGTTTAATGAAGCAAGTATTATATGAGTATTACATATTCTAACTGTTTAATGGTAGGAACAATACATCTTTGTAAAGTCAGACATCCATCTTCTGACATCCAAGTCCTATAGTACGAAATGTAAGTGCTTGAAATGAGTCACTAGTAAAGAGATATGGTTTTAATAAAGTGCTATCTGAGTTTTGGGAGGAAAGACGAGACCCACCTGCACGTTCTGCAGGGCGAGGTTCTCCCTGTTGCTCCCGCCACTCGCTCTGAACTTTGGCCACTTCCCCGTCACTATGGAGAAGATTCCCAGCACGCCTTTTACTGCCATATCAATGTTTATGTTCAGATGATTGCTATCAGAAAAAAGAAAAGTGTACATATTTAGCATATAGAGTGCGTTTTAAAAACAAGCTGTTCCTCAACCACAGTTTGTCTATGTTCACCAACTGATGAGCTGATGGCCTCATGAAGGCCCTGAGAAATACCATACAATTTGAATTTGGTACACTGAAGGGAATACGCCATGTGAAGTGAACATCTGGGTTAAACCGACATCCACAATTAGGTGATGTCTCATATTTACAGGCATCAACACGATCTCGTAATGTAGGGACTCGGCGAAGGAGCGTGTCACCCTGCCAGACCTGCCAATCTGGGTTGCCAGATCCCGGGCTCGGTCCCGGGTGCCCTCAGAAGAGTTCTCACTAGCCATGTAGCAGGTGGTGAAGAGCCGCCCACACAACTCCCGTGGGTCCTCCGGCCTGTAGAAGCTATCGCTCAACACCCGCTGAACATCCTCCAACACCTGGCCGTCTGTGGTGAAGCGGTGCAATTAGGGCTAATGCTGCCAAAATAAAAGTCTTAGTAGCCCATGCTTTCCCAATGACACATTCTCTTGGCGGGAGAGACCGTCTGTGGGTGCGTATGCAAACTGTCTGAGTAAGACTTACTGCCGTCTTGGACAGCCTTGCACAGCAGTTCACACATTGAGTAGACGATACAGGCAGACGAGGCGCTGTCTACTCCACCACTGAGAGGCAGGAGGAAACCAGCCTAACACCACAGACAGATACAGGCTTAGTAAAAGTCACTGCTGAGGCCCTGCGTCCCCCCACACATCTACACATAAAGATCCTCACCTGACCACTCCTCCTTAAATAGTCCCATAACCAGCATGCAGGACCAAGACTGTGGGGGGAAATGCACATAAAACTGAATGTAAACATGAAAGCAATACAGACAATGATGCTTGTACAAGACTGCATTTGTGTTATCAGACAAATATATACACTCCACTTCTGTCTCGTGATTCACTAAATAAGAGTGAAATGTAGTCAGTTAGCTCAGATGGGTGGAAAACCATCAGTGGGAGTTGCTCATCTGAACAGTGAGAAATTCTAGCGGCAGACACACCCTCCAGGGGCAACAATAATAACCAAGTGCACCCATTGATCCAATCAGGGAAAAGTATATTATACACTTAACCCACACCAAAGATGCAACCACAAACACATATCCACATATGACTCAATAAATAAATACATTTCAGCAAACCGTAATTTGTTTAAGAAATAACCAGCTGTGCCCATTAAGAAGCTCTGTATTACCAGAAGGTGTCTGAGTGTATTGGTCATTTATAGCAGTAGAGGACATTTCTGAACACCCCAAACACCCTTAATGCTTACCTGATTTCCTCTTCAGGAGAGTGAAAAACCCAGTCCATGGGCTGGTGTGTGGGCAAGTATATATCTTTGCAGGCGGAAAGGGAGAAATCAACTTTTATCCTTTGATATGGTTTGTGTTCATACTCCTGCAGAGAGAGAAAGAGGAAACAGGTAAACACTTTAACATCAAGACCTGGTGGCCATGTTTGAACTTTTACATAACGTTTCTCACAGCATCTCACCATGTGGGGGTGACATCTCTCTCCTCGATAGCTGCGCACATCCTCGAGGTCAAGAGTAGCCGTGACAACCTCCTTAAAAATGAATAATAAAAAAACAAAAACCAGTCATTAACAACGTTTTATGCCAAAATTATTACTTTATTACATTATTACTCTCCCATAATAACATCTTAGTAATAATTTGTTAAAATGTTACATTAAATACTAATTACTATACAAATGCTAAAATACTTAAATGCTAGCCAACATTAATGTTAAATTTCTACATATGAGTATTTGCAAACAAGGTGTTCCATGACAAACAACGGCGTTCTTGTTTGTGGTCTCTACCACGCATTTACTACACCTATCAACTTTGATGAAAACAGAAAGGTTCTTACCACATCTTCAAGAGAGAACTGTGCTCCCTGGGCCACAATGTCTCCATTAATGGCAATCATAGAGCATCCATCATAGTACAAACGGTCTCCATCACACCCTTTCTGATTTGCAAAGAGATATATCCCTCCACTCTGTAACACACAATATAAGCCATCCCAAAAAGGTAGGAAACTTGAGTCGATTTCGAAATCTAATGAAAGCTTATTCCATGAAGAATGCTTTGTGTGTTCTGATAGTGCCGGCTAGTGGTAAGTGAAAGAAAGCTTCCATTGTCTTGGCTTGGAACAGAATAAACCATGTGTGACTGACCTTAGTGGTGGCTGATTTGACTAGGTTGACCCTCTGGTCAGCCTTGCGTAGCTCATGATAGCTTGCAGAAGAGTTTGTAAAGATCTCAACGCCATCCAAACCCATGTCAACATGTGGACTGAAAAACCAAGAATGAAAAACAGCTGTATAAACTAATACTAATGTGTTATGACATCTACTGTCCCTACAACTTAAATAGGCTCTCACTTGTAATGTGCAAGCCTGTAGTTTAAAAATGATCCCCCTATTTATAAAAACTGTGGAAGGAGGAGTCAGTTCTCAATGTACTGTAAGAACTCAGAATAGCTTCTGCAAATGTTTATTGAATCTTGTTTTCATAGTTTTTAAGGTTAAAACATATTTTTAAAAATTGACAACCACTCACATCATAATTTTAGAGTTCAAAAGAATTGGTGGGAGATATGGGAAAGTTGTTACTAGTGTATCTGACTGTCTTATACAATTTGTCCATCGTCTGTTATATTTGTATGGCTAAATACAAACAATGAACTGTATGACACCACTAATAAACAAAAAAACAAAAAAGAAAACCAAGATTTGTTATGGGAGGTCATCAGAGGGTATGGTGAGATAGTAACTGAGTGGGTGTTCAGTGCAATACCTCCTGGGGTTCCACAGCTCAGCACAGATCTCACTCCCTATACAGGTGTCCTTTGTGGAGAGGACTGCGTCTCCAAAAGGCACAGTCGCCTATGGAGGAGTATTAGTGGACATAACACCACATGCATCAGTAAAGGCGATAACATTATTTCATAGGACCATGAAATTAATCCCTCATCTTTTCTCTGATGTTTAAGTAGAGGCCATTAACTGAAAGTCAGTATACTTCAAGTCATTAGCTGTATATTTGACACCAAGATGCAGACTATTCCCACATGCACTTTTACTTTGAAAGTTTGAAAGAGTAACTTTTGCCAGATAATGTACCACATGCTAATTGTTTATCTTAGGGAGGAGCAGCATTCTTTACCTGTCCTGTCACATCCTGGATCATTCTGGGTAAAAAGTACTCCTCTACATGTCTTAAAGAGAAGCAGAGGCAGACGGCTGAGGCTGCATAATTATCTAAGAGTCACATGTATTTTGGTTTAAGAAATGTAATGAAAAGTTGCCCTGAAGTATCATTGCAGAAATGAAATTTGAGCATAACGCAAGATACCTGGGCTGACTCCAAGGTGAATACCAACGAAATTCCCTGTTATTGCCATGATTTGCCAAAAGCATTTTAGGCCGGATCAGTAATATCTTCCTATGACAAAAGAAAAAAAATCAATTGTGCTAAATCTTACCTGTAGACAAAAGTAATGTTATCTAAGAAACACGCGAAACCAGAAAGTGTCTGATGCTGAACAAATACAGGAAGGTTTTTCTCATTAGATTTTCAATACCAAAGACTAACTTGTTCAGGAAAAGGACTCTACAGTTGTAGCGAACATTGTGGTGCATCACAGGCCTGTGAAGAGAAGACACAAGAGATGACTTTGCATGACTTTAAAACCACTGCATTGCTGCATTAATTTGTGGTATATTTGAGTGCTGGGAGCAGTATGAAACCCTGCTGACACTCACATGCCAACATCACAGATAATGTCCTGGGTCACAGGAGACTCCAGCAGGTCCTTCAGGACTTGAAAACAGTGGAGCAGTGTATCTGATTCGTAGAAGTGATCAGCACATCCATATCCACTGTTGGCCAAAAAAGGATCAGAGCCAAGAAAACGAGAGAACACAACGTGTTATTTATCCTCATCAGATCAACTGGATCTGACTGGTGTCTTGTGCATGTACATTCAGACTATTTATAAATGAGACTCTGTAATCAACATAAACTGCTTAGAATGTGACCAGAAAATCAGGTTTATGGACAATCTGCATGTTCACATGTGTACTTGTTGGGGCAGTTACAAAGACCCAGATTGGTCATTTTAGTCTATCCTTAGTTAATGTCTAAAACTAGACTAAAATAATTTGCAATGGTGATTCACCATTGGCACTGCAATTTGGTCCTAATCCATACTTAATCATGTCCGTTATGGAGTCATTAATGGTGTACCCACAAATCCCCTAAACAACATAGAGTGATGTACACAAAAAGGCAATTACCAGATTTCCAGCTCTGGTCCCAGTCTGTACTTGGCCCCTTTCGACTTGGCTATCTCAACACCTGTTTCGGAGAGTAAGGTGACATTTACAGTGGTAAGAATTACAAACCAAAACTGGGAAATGTTTCTCGTGCATACTGTAACAACATGCATAACAGGACAAGTGTAGTAGTGCATTATGCACAATTATTAACTTTTTTGCAACGCAGTTGCAGGTTTTTACGCAAAACTTACTTTTCAGTATTCTTAGTAAATTTCCGTCAAAATCTAAAGCCCATTGATTCAGGGAGCAAGTCGCTACGATAACCTTCCGACCCATGACGTCAAGCTAAGAAACGAGTTTAGAACGATGAGCGCGAGGCAGGCGAAGGTGATCTTCGGTTCACCGCGAAAAGCTTTTTACATTTACCAGCAACTTGGGTATATCTGAACTTCCGGTATGCACACGTCAAAGTAAAAGTCGCTTGTTTCAAATACAATTACACTTTGTGCAATGTGTTTTGTGTACTTACATATTACATAACAAAAATGTTTTATGTAATGTCAAGAAATATTTAAACTTGATAGTGTGTCAATACTCAAACAAGGTAACTAAACAATGACTGGCTTTTTTTCAAGTTTTATTTATACAGAATTAAACGATCAGCCATCAATTATTCTTTGCTAAAGATTTTATTATATTATTATAGAATTATTTAGCAGTAATGAACTCATTTGTTAAGAATAATAGAATAATTTAGTAAATACAATCTACAGAATAATTACTTTATATATTTATTGTTAATGTTCTGCTTAAATCTATGGCAGGTAGACGCTCTTGACAAAGGAGCCTCACAGCCTGATCAGGTGCTTATGGGTTCAGGCATTTATTGTCCAATCACAGATGTACAGGTCCGTTTTACTTTATCCTGATTGGGCAGAATTCCCTTCAGAACGTATGGGGAGGAATATATATCCAATATCGTCGCATCTTCAACATCTGGGCAGCGCAATCATAGGAAGCCGTACATCACAGGATTTACGACATATTAAGTATGTTATCAATTTAATATGTTTATCATAATATTTATGTAATCGTGTTATTGCCCTTCACATTGATGACAGTTGTGACAGTTCTCTTTTCCGAGTGTTTACGTTCCGATCATTACATACAGCAGAACTGCGTAAATGTCATGCTTTTTAACAGTCACGCGCATGCTAGAAAATGCAGACAGTCCTTAGTTAGTCCTTTTCCTAAACCAGGTTGAAATAATTGCACTTCTGCTTATGAGTAGACCGGTTGAAGGGCACTGGTCTAGCTAGTTTATAGACTTTCGTTTTGCTTGCATGCACAGATGTCTCTGATCTGCACAGCTACAGCACGTCACAAATAGATGTAGGTGTAAATTCACCGCAGACAGTCATAAGTCATAAGCTTGCACAAAAGTATAGTGAAGAACGCCGTATGTGTTTTTATGGTTCTGGATACGTGTCATAAACATAGCACAATGTACAAGGGTATGTCACTTTGTGTACTCGCATGAAAAGTGTCAAATGTCTCTAAAGATTTTTATTTTATTTTATTTGGTGTCTGAGGCTCATATTGCTTGCACTAGCTGTCACAAGTATTTTTATTGTGTATTACATTCTCAATTAAAATACATGTTTAGATACATTGCATTTTCATATATTGGTCTCTTAAGCTTACGTACCACTGCGTGTTATCTTCGGTTCTTAAGTCCAACCAGTGCCCTTTGAACCAGTGCCCAACCAGTGCCCTTTGAACCAGTGCCTGATACAGCTGGGTGTGTTATGAAAGGTTAGCCTACACAAATCACTGCACCCCCTCTGAGAGTCTCTCATTCTTTCTTGGTCAGAGCCTCATGGATAAAGCAAAGGGTCTCAGGAGGCGTAATAAAGGCCGGATGAGTGGGGCAGAGACGGGGCAGAAGGACCAGAGGCAGGAGCTGGGCAAGTGGGGAAGAGCATGGTGAGTGATGGCTCGAGCGCTCCAACAGACCAAACCAGGAGCTGGCACGAGTGAGCATTATTAACCTGCTTGCTCTCTTAGAGAGTTCATTTAGAGCACACACACTCATTGTGTGTGTTGGAGCAGCATTGTGGGACATGTAGTTCATAATAGACACACAAAGATAAGCTGGATGAGATGCGCGTCTTTTGTTTTACTTTGTTGCATACCGTGTTCTGGATTTTAAGCTTCTCAACCTTCACCGTCTGCTAATGTGCCAGGGAGGTGGACTGGCTTTCACTCTGTGGAGTGATTCTGCTTCTGTGTTTGGCTCCCTTCATCGTCTTCTTCTTCGTCATGGCCTGTGATCGGTACCAGTGCTCCGTCAGCCTAGTCCTGCTTGACTTGTACAACGGAGACGCCAGCCCACTGAGCATCTGGAAGCAAGCCCCTTCCATCACATGGACCGCTGCCAAGCTCTATGCCTTCTGGGTGACCTTCCAGGTACGGGTCAAATCCTGGCACATATCAGCAGGATGGCACTAATGAAAAATACCACTTGTGTTCTGCGATTTTGAACTTTGGTGCCTCTCTCCACTAGGTGGTGCTGTACATGTGCGTTCCAGACATTACCCACAAACTCCTGCCAGGTTACGTGGGAGGGGTCCAGGAGGGAGCACGCACACCAGCAGGTAAAGGACAGACCCGCCTCTGTTGGTCCAATCAGCCATGCCGTAACATCCGAGCTTGTCAGGGAACGCTTAAGTCCCGCCCCTCTCTTCCATGGCAGACAGTCATTCGCTTGGTAGTCCTGAGGTTTGTTGTTTACATTCTTTGACTGAGACTGTTACTTCTGTGCACCTGACGGAATTCAGACAACATGTTCAAGACTGATCAGTCCACATTTTTGCAAATCCTGTAGAGATGACACTACCTGTGCTGTTCTTTTAGGCCTGATTAACAAGTATGAGATCAACGGTCTGCAGTGCTGGATTATAACCCATGCCTTGTGGGTGGCCAGCACGCACTATTATCACTGGTTTTCCCCAACCATCATCTTTGATAACTGGATCCCTCTGCTGTGGTGCACCAACATCCTCGGCTACATGGTGGCCACTTTCGCTTTTGTCAAGGCCTACTGGTTTCCCACCAATCCAGAAGACTGGTGAGAGTCCAAGAGCTGTAGCTGCTGTATCTTGTCCCCACCCTTTAACCCGGTTAGGCACGGACTAATCTAGTTTTCTGTGAACCTTTCAAAGCAAATTCACAGGAAACATCTTCTACAACTACATGATGGGCATTGAGTTCAATCCCCGCATTGGAAAGTGGTTTGACTTCAAGCTCTTCTTCAATGGTCGGCCTGGAATTATAGCCTGGACGCTAATTAATCTGTCTTATGCAGCCAAACAGCAGGAGCTTTATGGCTATGTGACCAACTCCATGATCCTGGTCAATATACTGCAGGTAGGTCTTTCTGCCACTAGATGGCTCTCTCTAGCTTTACCTAAAGTGTATGTTGATTCTTTGCTTTCATTAAACAGCATTATTTTGTGCAAAAGTGATTTATTAATGCTAATGTTACTGTGATGATCCCGAAATGCTTACTGGTTTTACTTTACCACAATGAATCGATGTTATGCTCTCAGGCAGTCTATGTTTTGGATTTCTTTTGGAATGAAGCTTGGTACTTGAAGACTATTGATATCTGCCACGACCACTTTGGCTGGTATCTGGGCTGGGGCGACTGTGTCTGGCTGCCTTTCCTTTACACACTACAGGTATTCCTGTGCTGTCCAGCATTTGCATTGTAACCGCTCGCTTATAAAAGAAACGACCCGTTCGTTTTTACGCTCTCTTATTGGTTGTTTGTGTGGCAGGGCCTGTACTTGGTCTACAACCCGATCCAACTCTCCAACCCTCACGCCGCGGCCGTCCTAGCGCTTGGCCTGGTGGGCTACTTCATCTTCCGCTCCGCCAACCACCAGAAGGACCTGTTCCGCCGCTCGGACGGCAAGTGCACCATCTGGGGTCGCGCGCCCACCTACATCGAGTGCTCGTATCGCTCGGCGGACGGTGGGCTCCACCGGAGCAAGCTGATGACCTCGGGCTTCTGGGGCATGGCTCGCCACATGAACTACACGGGGGACCTGATGGGGGCGCTGGCCTACTGTCTGGCCTGCGGGGGTGGGCACCTGCTGCCGTATTTCTACATCGTCTACATGACCATCCTGCTGGTGCACCGCTGCATTCGAGATGAGCACCGATGCAGCAACAAGTACGGCAAGGACTGGAGCCGCTACACGGACGCGGTGCCCCGCCGCCTGCTGCCTGGGGTGTTCTAGCATGGGGGGGGGTGGCGCGGGCAGGGGGAGGGGCCTGTGAACATGGACCTTTTGTTTGCTCTCGCGGTCGGGTGCCGCTCGCGAGCAATCACAGCGTCTTTAATGAGCCGTTTGGGTTTTGACGCAGGTTTGTTTAACCCTGTCTACCTCATTTAATTGGCTTCTCCTCATGTGAGAAGTGTGATGTGTGTATGGATACTGTTTGGTTGACTTTGTTTTATGGCCATTTTGTTGTGTGAGTGTGTGTGCGTGTGTTTTATTACTTTTAGAAACAACCACCTAAATACAGAACACCATTGTATACAAATGACTTACACACATACAGTAAAATGCACATGTAAACACCTTTTTATTTCCCTGAAACTGCTTTGAAAAATTCAATTCTGAGTCCCTGCGACTTCTATTAGATAATTTCTACTGTGCATCTGATCATCTTTGATTATTCTGTTTGAATGAGGAGCTACGGGGTAGACTTACTTTATATACACTATACTATATTTTTATATATTGTGTAGTTGCTATTTTAAACTCCTGAATAAACAGCTGTCCAGGAATGTTAAGACTGCTCATTTGGAATTGTGCAGTATCTACACCTTTTTTTGTCTTTCTAGGGATTAAAATGCAAACACAAGAAACAAAAGCTGATTCCTGGGTGTTAAAAATAAATATGACTATTTATTTTCCATTTGAGTCCCTTTCTCTGTTTGGCAGCCCTGTTTGTAGGCTGTAAGAGCATTATTAACATTGCCAGCAGATGACTTAACAGTCCTGAACTTAAAATATGATTGCTACAAATGATCTCAGAATTTTCTGGAGGAGACAAGATCACACACGTTCACAAGTTATAATAATAATTTTGCTATCTGGGATGGATCTCATTTACTAATATCTTCTAAAGTGCTTTCTTAAATTTGTTCATGATGTGTTCTTAAATCAGAATTGTTTGCATCCTCCGAGACTGCGGGGCTGTGCGCACACGCAGCAATCTATGGAAACTCGACTCTCACAATTGACCAGGGGCGTGGCTAGGCTCCAGCGCCAGATGTTTGCATAGAGACTGGTTTTACAAGAAGAAGAAAGCGTTTGCTTTTTGTTTAAAACATTTTTTTAGTAATGTTATCGAAAAGGAGCGGAGGAGAAGATATGAGGGCTAACATTGAGCGATTACATTTAGCTAAGGCTGAGAGCGAACAGCATCAAAATAGCACGTGTCCACGGTCACTAACTCTCATTTTAACCAAGTTACCTAACAATATATCAATAGCTTTGATTGCCATTCAATAACATGAACTGTGTAAAATCTTCAGCACAACCTCCTCTTTACTTTCGGAAGAAGGTTCTCTCTTCGTACGCCTTCGTATACCATTATGCATATTCAGAAGGGGGTCTAAGGCACGCGTGTCAAACTCATTTTCACCACGGGCCACATCAGCATAATCATTGCCCACAGTTATAAATGTAACTACTCCTTAATGTTAAATAACTCCATATATAACTGCAAATATGCATATATTTGCATAGATGTAAAAAAAAATCTGTTTTGCTTGTTGCTCTGTTATAACATAAATCCTTTACATTTCTTAGGTTATGAAAAACATTACTTCATCAATCAACGATCAAACTATGTGAGGTGTTGGTGTAGTGTTGATCTTAAAAATACCATAATGCTATCACAATAATGGAAATAATCCTTAAAAAAATATTTAAATTATTAATGAAAAATATTATTTGTAATTATAATCCTATAGTCCATTATCTCAGTAGTGAATGTCAGAAGCTTCATGACAATTGTACAAGTTTCTTCATTTATTTGGTTGGTGATTGAGGGCCTGTGAATGCTAACATGTGCTCATGCAGGTCCTCACTCTGCACGCGTGATGCATGGTTCCCTCATCACACATAAACACACCCTCCCTCACACACATCTTTCCTCCATCTCATAAATAAACATGTGGGTGCTCACTACAAACGCATGACCGATTGGCCCATAAATTCACGTCTTGCAATTCCATGGTGGCTCTTAGTCTGGGCCAATGTGAAAGCACTTACAGCAGGCCCGGGATGTGCTTTGGAGTTCTATCAGATGAACAGCACTAACTAGACAAATCAGTGGGACTGTTGGGATGGCTCTTAACTATAAATGCACACAAACAACTGAATTCACACGTTCTGAAGACAGCAGGACTAAGTACTAATAAGAAAACAAGCCTGAATGCCCCATTATGGCCACGTGAGGGCATCTGACCATACTCAGTCACTGTTAAGATGCTTCCCAGTGACTATAATGGACATAAGTGGGTTATGGTATATGGATCGACTACCATCCCCAACCCCCAACCCCTTTTTTCAAAGCTAATGCAAAGTGCAGTGAATCCATTTCACTGCATTGCTGTACATTAAATGATTGTCAGTGGGACGAAGAAAAAGTCTTTGGTGATGTGTATCTTCATTTGAGACAGCAATCTTTCAAAGTCTGGGTCAACTATAAAATCCAAATATTAAAATATTAAAATCCAGATTCAGAAATTCAACACTGTTGAATTCTAAACTAATAGTATTATTGTTATGTAAATATTTGTAGATTTCAGACTGAACTCCAGACTGTGAATATATACATGGTTTGTCACAACTCTGTTATGATATACCCATTAGATTTGAAGGCTGCTGTGCATGGCGGTAGCTCTGAGATGCCAGTGTGAGTAACTCATTAACTGTGGTTTTTGAGGTTTCAATGCCAGTTACTCATTAACTGAAATCCTAAAACACACTACTGTAGAAAGAGCACAGAGGTCAGTTGTTTTTCTTTTTCTCCAGCCTTTGTAAACATGATACTGGCACAAGAGAAAGAGATCAACAAGTTTGTTTAATGCGTGTGAAAGTGCACAAATTCTCTTTGGCGAGAAAAAAATGACAGTACAAGAGAAAAAACAAGCAACTCGACACCTTTTTACTGGAATCTTCTATCCGAAGGCATTCTGCATGTGGCAGCATGGACCAGGTGTGGGAGAGGCAGGTGAGGGCCTGGTGTTCTCCAGGGATTCAGGTGGTGTGGATGTGTCAGCATACACCCTGGAATTCCCTGCCCACCACATTAACCCAAGACCCACACTGTGTGGGAGGATGGAACAATCACTGGCTCAACAGCTGAAAATGAGACATTTTCAGTACTCTGTCTTTTCATCATCTCTGTATGTTACTCTATTTCTTTCTCTCCTTCCCTCTCAGCACCCCTCCCTCTCTTACTCTCTCTCTCCATACCTCTCTCTCTCCCTTGCCTCAGGGGAAGGGGCTTTCCTCTCTTTCTCTATATCAAGGGTGAATTGAGCAAAACACACCAAACACACCTGACACTGTGACCCCAGAGGCTGCTGGACTATTTCTCCACACCCTCCATAGAACAATACTACACACATACGCTCAGAGGACTGACACCACTGACATCAGAAGATTCCTGGACTTGATGTGGAAAAATGCTTAGTTTGTAAGGGAGTGGAAAAGATTGAGTAAACCACTTGTCAAGCACACAAAGTGTGTGGAATGCCGGTGGATCGGTCAGCCGGCGGGGGGGAGTATTAACAAATACCTGGCGGGGGCTGGTGAATGTGATGGGAAGAATGGGGCCTTGATTGGCTCACTGGCCTTGAGGTCTTTGTTTCCTGATCTCACCCCAGCTCAGACGATTACTGATAACAATCACATAAACAGGTATATGTTTATTAGGAGATTTAAAGGTGTTACGGTTAAGGTTAGGGTCATGTCACATAGACATGTAATTCTCAAATATGCAAATGCTCAAAAGCACATTTTAATAGATTTAATTATTTTTATTTTATTTTGGTTTTCTCCTGAGCATTCACACACACACACACACACACACACACACACACACAGACACACACACACACACACACACACACACACACACACACACACACACACTCACACACAGACACACACACACACACACACACACACACACACACACACACACACACACACACTCACACACACACACACACACACACACACCAGCACACACACACACACACCAGCACACATTCCTATACACACGTCTGTATTTAACCCTTCATAAGGAAGCACAAGCTGTCTCAAGCAACACATTTCATTTTGATATATGTGTGGGTGTGTGTGTGTTGGTGGGGGATGTCTGGAGGTCAGGGAAGTTTGTTCACGTTGTTGCAAAGGGTCATGCATAGGGTGTGTTCACATGCAAAGCCCAATTATTTCTGTCTTTTTCCATCTCTCCTGTTTTTTTTTTTAATCACTCGCCCTTTTTGTCTCTGTCCCTCTCTTTCCATCTCTCTGGGACAGGTGGAGGGGTCCCTGGGGGAAGCAGAGGACTCAAACATGTCTGGCAGTTGCTGTAGCGACTGATGGACGTATTAGTCCTGGAATGGGAGGGGGCGGGTGGGGCAGGGTGTGATAACGCTTCAGCCAGCTGTCAGCGGGACCGGTGACGGAGAGCCGGGTGCAAACACAGCCAGGCCGCCCATCACACTTGGCAGAGGAAGTGGGCAGAAAGGTCAGTGAGGCCCATGCCAGCACAACTCGCAGCCCAGAATAGCAATGGGGCAAGCAGGATCGCAGTCCGTCTCACTGGCAGATCACAGCTATGTGGAGAGGTCTTTAACTGGGAGATCACAGCTAAAGAAGCAGTGTTTAACTGGGAGATCACAGCTAAAGGAGAGGTCTTTAACTGGGAGATCACAGCTAAAGGAGAGGTCTTTAACTGGGAGAACACAGCTAATGGAGAGGTCTTTAACTGGGAGATCACAGCTAATGGAGAGGTCTTTAACTGGGAGATCACAGCTAAAGGAGCAGTGCTTAACTGGGAGATCACTGCTAATGGAGAGGTCTTTAACTGGGAGAACACAGCTAATGGAGAGGTCTTTAACTGGGAGATCACATCTAATGGAGAGGTATTTAACTGGGAGATCACATCTAATGGAGAGGTATTTAACTGGGAGATCACAGCTAATGGAGAGGTATTTAACTGGGAGATCACAGCTAAAGGAGCAGTGCTTAACTGGGAGATCACAGCTAATGTAGAGGTCTTTAACTGGGAGATCACAGCTAAAGGAGCAGTGCTTAACTGGGAGATCACTGTTAATGGAGAGGTCTTTAACTGGGAGAACACAGCAAATGAAGAGGTCTTTAACTGGGAGATCACATCTAATGGAGAGGTATTTAACTGGGAGATCACATCTAATGGTGAGGTATTTAACTGGGAGATCACAGCTAATGGTGAGGTATTTAACTGGGAGATCACAGCTAATGGAGAGGTATTTAACTGGGAGATCACAGCTAATGGAGAGGTATTTAACTGGGAGATCACAGCTAATGGTGAGGTATTTAACTGGGAGATCACAGCTAATGGAGAGGTATTTAACTGGGAGATCACAGCTAATGGAGAGGTATTTAACTGGGAGATCACAGCTAATGGAGAGGTATTTATCTGGGAGATCAAAACTAACATAGCAGGTCTAGTGAGGTGTTCCTAAATTGTCTTAAAATGTGCTTAAAAGTTCTTAAAATGTCTTGAGTAATCTTTTCCATAAACAGTAGATGTTTCATATATTATATATTTAACTTTTTCTCTAAGCGCATAGACACACACACACACACACACACACACACACACACACACAAACACATATCCCTGAGACATAATGGGTAAAGAAATAAACTTGTATACAGAAACCATTTCCACCATTAGAAATAACCCTAAAAATCCCAGAATCCTCATTAAAACAATGACCTTTCCATGCCGTACTCCCACACATGCCACACCTCTGCAGTGTGGGCCAAGCATGTTTCATGCTATGAAACCATTACACATCCATAACAACAGAAACCTTGGCAATTCCCATCATGCCCTAAAGGCAGTGTTTCCCTAATGCAGCCTTTACATTGGCATTCCTCACTCCTCCACCATCATCATCCTCACTCCTGTTGAACCTCTTCAAGTCCTGTGTGTGTGTGTGTGTGTGTGTGTGTGTGTGTGTGTGTGTGTGTGTGTGTGTGTGTGTGTGTGTGTGTGTGTGTGTGTGCGTGCATGTGTGCATGCATGTGTGTGTGTGCGTGGTGCTTGTAAATTGGACTAGGTCATCTAGGGGGGTGTTTGGTTTGCAAAGAAAAATTAAAAAGAAATACCAGAGGGAAAAAATAAATTGCTAGCCCTTTATCACACTATGAAACCATTACACATCCATAGCAACAGTAGGTCTGGCAATCCCCCTGGTCTCCAATGGCAGTGTTTCTCCTGACTCAGCCTTTGAGGGTTTACATGGGCACCCTACACCCTACACCCACCATTAGTCTCTCTCCTGCGGTACCTCTACAGGTCCTTGCTGGTTTTATCTGCGCTGTCTAGAGGAATTCTGTCTTGTAAGCACCTTATGAGAAACCTGGGGTTATTTGGGGGTGGGGGCTATATTTATTTGCCCTACAGAAAAATTCTCCATACAGCTATTTTGTTTCATAAGAAAACAAAAGAGAAATAGGAGAAAAACATATTGGAATAAAAATGTGAATGGTAGACAGGACACCTGCATTATGGGTGGAGAGGAGAGGGGGCAGGACACAGGGGAGACGTCTTTCATAACATCTCTCTGTTTGGTTGGAAAGTCTCGTTTACTGGGGGTGTTTCATGATCTGGGTTCACTTCTCATTTCTCTCGGAGTCTCTTTCAGTCACCAGTGCTGCTTGTCACAGAAGCACAATGCATGAAGATACACAAACAAATGGTTACACTCAGTTTTAACACAAGCACACAAGCATGTCTTACTAGGGATTAATTATAGCACATATGAAGTAATACGCATTACAGTAATATGCAGGAGAAAAGCAGTGGAGAAAATGGTTTGATTACCACCGATGTGCATTACATTTTGGAACTTGTGAAATAATGGATGATTTCAGCATAGGATGTTATCATTGCATAGAAGATATGGGTGTAGTGGGGAAGTAATGGGGGTAGTGGGGAAGATCTAGGTGTAGTGGGGAAGATCTAGGGGTAGTGGAGAAGATCTAGGGATAGTGGAGAAGATCTAGGTGTAGTGGGGAAGATCTAGGTGTAGCAGCCACCTACAGACTATGGCTGGATTCTCCGCTGAAGGGAACAGAAGAGGTAAGTGCAGTAGTGGACTGTGTGGATGTGTAGGTGTCTGTGATTTCATCCAACAGCTGCAGCCCTAAGATTGTTCCAAGAACATGATTATTCTGAGTTTATTGTTAATCCTTCAAAAGTAAAGTGTGTTGAGGTTAGATCTCAAAGGCTGAAAGGATGAACTTTATGAGCTTCCTTTCATTTGCCATAATTCCACATTGAAGATGAAGTGTGTCTTAGAAAGTTGGCAAGGCAGCTTGAAGTATTAACAGTTCTGTGGGATTTGTTTAACCGTTTTCTGGCGCAATAAACGAAGTTTACAGCATGAACCAACGAGTATGCAGGGACCAAAGTAAGATGGCCGCCCTGGTCAGGGCCATCTTGAAACCTGTCCTGGCGGCTGTGGACAAACACGGCACATGGTACCCACAGTAACGTTAGACGCCGTGACTTCAGTGCTGAGGCATCTTGCCCCCACCAAGCCCAGTGGAGAGCTGCAAGCTGATCCTCTCTTGCTTTAGCCTCGCATGCTTGCCTGTCCTGCCGGTTCTGACCCGCCCCAGTGCCAGCAGCTGTGAATGGACTGGTGCCCAGCACCTGATGCCTCAGTCCCAGCAAGGCCACATGGAGCAACCATGATGTCGCAAAAAGCAATGAAGTGAATGAATGTGTAAGGAACCTTCCTCCCGGTAGTGGCACTCAGACTGGCGTTATAGTGGTACTTTGCAGGGAACATTTTGAGAAGCGCTCTCTACAGTATATCACAATGATCCCATTTAGCCTTCACTGAATTGTACTCTTATAAAGTTGGATTTACTTCAGCTGAAGAATGCAATGTCTATTTTTGAAACTGGTGATTTCACACTGCCGATCCCGGTTGTGAGCCAGGTCCGGTATGACCTCGCTGAGTTAGAGGCAGGGACGCTGTGACAGTTACCCAAACAGACGTCCCAGACACGGGGACCCCAGACATGGATCACTAGACACGGTGACCCCAGACACCTTGACCCCAGACTCTGGGTATCCATACACAGGGACCCCAGAAATGGGAACCCCAGACTCCAGGACCCCAGACACAGGGACCACAAACACAGGGAGCGCAGGCTGGATCATTCCACAGTGCAGTTCCTCTCCTGCTACATCGTCCACTCATGCTGCTACTGCTGTCTTGGAATTCATCATGGTGTCTGCATCTGACTGTGAAAATCCTTTGAATGTCTGTATGTGTGTGTCTTTGTGTATGTGTGTGTGAGTGAGAGAAGGAGTGATTCCTTTCTTTGTAAGCGTTTCTTTGTTGGAGATCTAAATGGACAGTGAACAGAATTCCCCTGCAGCTCCTTTCAAGTTTACCTTCACAGAATTACAGAGCATTACAGAGAACGACACCATAAACAACAGTGACCAAGGCCAGTAATGACCACACATGATGAGGTGGAGAAGACCAGGCTCAAACCAACAAAGCGGATTCACCGGTCTGTTATGTGAGCTCGGTCAGGGCAATCAGCACCACGTCTCCAGATAAAACCCCAGTTTTGTACTGACACTCAACGAGTGACGTGAGCCTGGAAACAAAGGCGCTATTATTCGAGAACACAAAGCTAACGCTGACAAGCGCCTTTTAGCAAAAAGGTGCCATTCTATATCTCTGCCTTTTAAAGGGTGACATTCGTAGGTCAATTTAAGGTCTGTTAGGATCTTTCATGCCTGCGTGGAAGGAAACCTCAGCTTGCAGTTTTAGGCCCAGGTGGTAGAAGCATCACTTTTGCATCCTCGGCCACCCCTGTGTGCACGGAGGTGGTCCGATTTATCGGCATTCATAATCAGTGTTAGCGCACACCGAAAGACCAACGACATTCACTTATGGATGCGTGCGGGTGTCCTTGGTGAGAGTGGGAGTGCTGGCAGAGTAGTGGAGCACACTGACTGCTTCCAGACACCTTTGGCATCCGGTCCTAGTGCATGATAGTGTGTCTGTCTAAGGGTGTCCAAGAACGCAGGCCTGTGGGATCGACTCCGTACCGTCGGACAGAGTAACTTACCCTGTGTGCTATGTGGATCCCTTTGATAATCCCCAGGAGCCTTTATGATGTATTGCATTATCATGTGTGCATATTATACACATTATATTCAAGGAGCTCACATCAGGTGCTATCTGTACAATGGGAAATAAATCACAGACATCATAGATGCCATACTGTGTCATTGCTGAATTATCCATCACTGGTGAGGGCAAACTGACACTTCTTACCTTGAGACACTGTCCCTCTCTTCTCTCTGCATCCTTGTCCTCTCCGCAAATACAGCCTAATATATCTCTCTATCTTTTCATCAGCGAGGAGGAAGCTTCATGTGTTTTATGCTCCCTGAGTTCAAATGGAGAAATGTTCTCTCTGCCAGATGGTATGCTGTCCTCATGTGACTCTGTGGGTTGCTATTTCCATGCCCCTCTGTTTGTCTGCTGGGATCAACATTGCCATTATTACAGTAACAATAGTAACCTAGTCGCAAATAACAGAGTGAGATACTTGTAGTACACAAGGTATCTAGAGAAACAGGATGTGTCTAACAGTCCGTTTCTCAGCTGTGCAATAAACAAAGTGCTTGTGAAGCTCAAAAGGGTGAAATCAGTTTATATGCATTTATAAATCTGTATAAATCTGAAGCAGAATCTAGTAGATTTACTGCAGTGTACTGTAATAAGAGAGGTAGAAATATTGTAGTGATGTACACAGAGAAACACTGAGTAACACAGAGTTTCCAGAGAAACAGTTTCGGACAGAGATACTTTATAGGGACATAGAGCGATGGTGTGTTACCAGGGTGACCCGTGGCCAAAGATATCTGGCAGAGAACATTTCCACAGCTTTTCCCAAAGAGCAGGACAGCTGGTGAAAATCCAACACGTGACATTGCCCAGACGTCTCCGCAGCACAGCAGTGCGAAGCACATAGAGGTTGAGAGAGTGAGCAGGAGTCCCGCCTCCTGTTGATCAGGCTCGATCTGTCACCTCCGTCTCCAGGAGCCTGTGGTCTCCATTCACTTCCTCCTCAAGCCCCCTAAACACTGACCTCGGGTGTCCCACAATGCAGCAGGAGTTCCGTGAGGACCTGCGTTCAGGTCTAGCTGCTGTAACCCACCAGTGTGCATCCTGAAGCTTGAGTTTCTGACTCTGTCTTTGTTTTGAGTTTACGTGGTTGTTGGTCGTTTCGGAAATAATGGCTTCAGTAAAGCTTTTATCAGGCCTAAAGAGCCGATCAAAAATAGGAAAGTTCCAAAAATAAGAAGCGTTCCCAGGACCGGCCCAGCACTGTACTTGTGCTCATTTAGCTGGTTAGCACAGTCCCTTTACAGCCAAGGAAAACAAGAAAAGGAAAAAAGGCTTTCAAGAATAGCCATAATGCCCCGAACACTTCCACATCTCAGTGGAAGGAGCACTAGGTCTGCTGTGCATATTCACACGTCCAAAGGGACAGATTATCTGACACACAAGGGCTTCCTGCTCTCAGTGACGCAACCACACGCCGGATCCCGGCACACTGCATCATTAACACAGACCACTTAAAGTCTAATAGTGAGTGATCCAGTCCTCAGCAATCAGTACTCTCTACGGACTATCCATTACGTACCGGCAACTACCGGGTGTATTAGAGGGACAGGCGACAGGAATTTATTTGTATGGGACCAAATGATGAATGCTAAGGAGAGGAAGGAAGTCAGAAGTGAGATAGAGGTTCCTTCAGGCTGATCCAGACCGTGTCAGTCAGCCAGTGCAGAAGGGGCCAGATACGCAGAGGTCGAGGTACGGAAACACAGGAAGAAGGAAAAGTGTTTCTGCTCCGGGTCACATCCTGCTGGTACACATGTGCAGACTTCCACACTTCCTCTCGCCGTGGAGATGGCCACTACCACCAATCAGGAGCCAGTCTGTGACTCTGTGTGTGTGTGTGTGTGTGTGTGTGTGTGTGTGTGTGTGTGTGTGTGTGTGTGTGTGTGTGTGTGTGTGTGTGTGTGTGTGTGTGAGAGAGAAGTGACAGAGATTACATGATGCTGGAGGCATAGTCAGGGAAGAAGCACTTATTGCTTGACTCCATGATTTAATTTTAGAGCACATCTTCTTAGCACTCCTGCAGATATGCCTTCCTCTCTGTTCTTCCTCCTCCTCTTCCTCCTCTCCTTGCCTTCCTGTCCTCCGTTTCCCCCTTTGGCACGCCATGCCAGAGGAGCTGGGTGCACATGCTGATGAATGTCAATAGGTTCCCATGGCGCTCCAGGAGAGTGGATTGGAGGGGGGGGGGGGGGGGGGGGGGGGGCGTGGGAGGAGGGGCTTTAGCAGGATGGTCAGTCCACATGCACCGGTTCCATTAGGCTGATGGGGTTTTTATTAAATTAGCCAAAGGCAGTCTATGGATGACTGCTCCTTCACCAGGGGGAGAAGGAGGGAGAGAGAAGGAAAGAGAAAGAGAGATACTCAATCACATTTGTCCTTATCTCATTGCTAAAGGCAGGCCATTGGAAGGGTCATTATCCTTTACCATCAGGAAAAGACAGAGACTCATGAATGGAGACATACCGGAAATGTGAGGACAGGCATCTAGAGGACAGGGACAGGGGGTAGGAACGGGGACAGGGACGGGGGCAGATGGGAAGGGTGGCAATTTGTCGCCACGTGATTCAGTGACAGCATGCCATATGTACTCTGCCAAAAGAAATGTCTAAATTGGTTGCATGTGTCCTGAACTGGTAGGCTTGTGAGTGGGTGTGTGTTATTCAGGGCACATAGGTGGGGGAGACATAGGAGAGACAGCCGCCGTGACAGGCTAGTTCGGGAAGGAGACAAGCGGGTTAATGAAAGCCAGAGGAAGCAGTCCACAAGTCGGAGACACAAGACATCCGATAGTTAACGGGGCTGTCCAGGACAGAGGCTCCTGATGCAGTAAAGAACATTACTGTCATTATTTCACAACACACGGCTAGGTGGGTAGGGGAGAGAGAGATGGAGAGCAAGATAGAGTGAGAGACAAACAGAGACCAAGAGAGAGACAGTACCAGAGACAGGGAGAAGCCACGAATAACAATTCTGCTGGAATGTATCATTATCAGTGTAGACAATAGCCGCATGTATGTAATTTGAAGAGCCAAGCAAGCATCTCTGAGCCAAAGTGAACAGCACTGCCTCACTCAATTAAGACAGGGACAAACAACAGAGAGAGTAGAGAGGGGGTGATACAGCGGGCAGTAATGACAGCCTCGCTGGGACAAACAGCACAAGGCTGGCGTCTGTGGCCTGCACCAAGCTCTGGGGGGCTTGTCTGAACCCTGCATTCCTCCTTAGAAGAGGCGAACGAGGAACAAAACAGTGATGCTCGACTCACACGACCAGTTTACTCAGTTCACAGTGAATTACATACACAACAGTGATGCTCACTGTACACTACCAGTTCACTCAGTTCACAATAAATTATTTAGCAAATACGTAGCAAACAGGCTGAACACTGAAAGTAATGTGACTTTATTTATGTATGTATACATGTATTATTAAAAATAGGTTTTTGTGGATTACAATGCACCGCAAACTTTGAATAATTTTAATTCTAAGGTCTTTTCTTTTTTTCCAAGGTACATCATTCAGCCTCTAATGCGATATATTTAGTAACCAGGACTGAGAGTCTGAATTGAGAGACTGATCCTTGGTGTGTAAGGGGTTAAGAGTGTTAAAAACAAATCATAATTATCATATTATCACAGTGTTCCTCTTGTTTTGCAGGGAGATGCCCCTTGGGTCTTCTGTTCTCACGCTCAGGCACACTGTTTGCAGGTTAGGACACACATATCACCCACTTAGTCTCATCCCTATCTAAGATCAAATCTGAAGGCCAGGGCAGAAGAGGAAGAAGTGTCGCCATGTGTTAGTGCTCGGTCTAAACATACATGACTGAGTCGTGCGTAGTCTTATTAGGTAACAGTGTAATTTATGTGGGGCCCATGTTTAAAAGCTCTTTTCTTCCTCCTATGCACTATCCCACCTTTCAGATCCTCTTTTACACGGCCCTTTGTTCTGTACACAATAACGTGGGGTCACCAAGGTATGGTCCAAATACAGGAGACATGAAGCCACTCAGTCTGTAAATACCGCTTGGCATCATGGGAAAGGAAACCAAGGTCAATAATCATATGGCAGTTAGACTTTTGCAATTCTGCACGGTGTCTCTCCATTTTTCGTGTTTTTTTTTTATGGCAGGTGGGGAGGGCTGGCTTCTTTGAAGGCAGGATCAGAGAGAAGAGGGTGCGGTGGGCTTCAGCAGACGCATTAAGCTCCAGAACGCTGGCCGTGACCTCACAGGCAAAGCATGGCATCTGCGTTACTGCTCCATTAGATGGAGCTAGGACTCATATATGGGCTGTTATTGTAAGCGGGTCAGAGGTCAAATGCGTGCACTTCAAAAGGATTCTTCCCACCTCTGTCTGTACTGCTCACCACTTCTCCTGAGAGAAAATGTATGCACATGCACGCTTGTGTTTGAGTGTGCATGTGGAAGTGTATAGACACAGCACACCTTTTCCTTCAAGTCCTCTACTAGACGCCTGGGAACGTGAAGGTGCTGCACTCTTAGCTAAATATATATCGAGAGAGAGAGAGAGAGAGAGAGAGAGAGAGAGAGAGAGAGAGAGAGAGAGAGAGAGATTAAAAATTGTTGTGAAGTACACAAGGTACTTGCAAGGTGATATATATATATATATATATATATATATATATATATATATATATATATATATATATATATATATATATATATACAGACAACACAAACTGTTTTAGACAGAGAGCAAATAAAACCTGACACCTTAACCGTGTTTTTCTCAGAACAGGCCTATGTACGTCAGCTCTTTTTTGACCTCTGCTTGCCTCCACCAATTCAAAATCACAAATTGAGAAACCTTTTAATGACCTAAAAGCACTACATGAGACATATTCCAAAGCAAACAGTTTAATGCATGAATAAGACTGAGCACAAATATTTTAACCATGTGCTTACATATGTTGGACCGGATCCTAATTGCAGTTTTATTGGCAGGAACGCCGTGGGCGTGGGTCAGCTGCAACATCACCACTGCTGGACCTTGTGTTCCTCCTCGTGCGAATCCATGCACTTGGGAGTGTGATTTGGGGTGGTGGGGTGTTTTGATACCACAGAATTTATGGCACGCCATTGATCCTTAGCCCCGCCCCCTTGAGTCCCACCCACGCCTGAAATGATGTCATCCGTGACCCTCTTCTGACAGGAAGCTCAGATCTGCTTAGTATGAACTCCTCCCCCCTCCCCCGCCTGGCTGCCTGCCTTGGGGGCATTAGAGGAGAGACTGCTCGAACAGGAACAGGAAGCCCATTGTTCTCGGGACTTTTGGTCTTGCTCCTACTTCACACGCTGACCCCCCCCCCCCCCAAAACCCCACGCCTCACCCTACCCCGGCCACGCCATCCTGGTCCAGAACACTGATGGAGCTAAATCAGACAGAAAGACAAGATATATATATATACATACATACAAGGAGCCTGTAGGGAGCCTGTAGGGAGTTTGTACGGAGCCTGTAGGGAGCCTGTAGGGAGTCTGTAGGGAGTCTGTAGGGAGTCTGTACGGAGCCTATACGGAGTCTATATGGAGCCTGTAGGGAGCCTGTAGGGAGTCTGTAGGGAGTCTGTAGGGAGCCTGTAGGGAGTTTGTACGGAGCCTGTAGGGAGCCTGTGGGAGTCTGTAGGGAGTCTAGGGAGCCTGTAGGGAGCCTGTAGGGAGTTTGTACGGAGCCTGTAGGGAGCCTGTGGGAGTCTGTAGGGAGTCTAGGGAGCCTGTAGGGAGCCTGTAGGGACTGTTCACAGTACTGTTCACTCACAGCTCTTAGCTCAGACCAAAGGCACCAAGACGCCTGGCCTGGCCTCATCATATATGTCAGGAAAGAGATCAGATAGCCTTTACTGGCCCACAGGCCAGACATTAATCTGCTAAGCAAACATGGCTGCTTGACCAATGGCACCTGCTGCCTTTACAGCTCTTCCATTTGCCAAAAAAAAGTGTTTCCAAACAGCTCACCAGCAGAGCGGTCCAGAGGCCTGAAGCCTGTGTATCAGCCTTGCTCATCTCCTGCGCTTTGGTCAGACGGCTGTGCCTCACTGCCAGTGCCCGGGAGTGAAAGGACAAGCGTCTCTATTATAACCCTGGTGACGACCTCTGGCCCCCATGCAGGCTATGGCTCTGATGAATTCCACTGATTGGTCAGTTACTCCCACATATAATTTGGCAACTCAAAGCAACCACACACTTCATCATGAGAGCATATGTCTTTAGTATATTCGCAACCACACTGCAGTGTAGTTTTAGGTAATATAATATATTTCTCACCACATGCCAGTTGAAGCTGAGCTTTGACACTGGCCTAGTAGCACAGATGGACTGTCTGGACCACACAGAGCTTATGTGAGCCTGTGCATAATCACACATGACAATACGTAAACACAAAAAAGAAACACAAAACCCCAACAACATTCATCGTGATCAGCTACTCTGAATTACAGAGTCCCAGAACAGGGAAGAGGACACCGCAGGCTCTTTTGAGTGCTGAGAGGACAACCGTGTGACACACACAGCACTTCTACAGACCGTGGAAGGACAGAGTCAGTGTCACACAGAAATATGAGCCAGAACCAAACTGGACGCCTTCCTTGGCCCGGCCCTGTGTATCCTGCCATCATTGACACACACTGGGGAAACTGTGTCTTTTCATGCTACAAATGAGGTCACAGGCACTGTCATAATTGTATGCCATCACTGAATTGGCCTAGAAGTAGAAGAGAATTTAACAGGATCCGCTGCCCCTTTAATCCACGAGGGACGTCCGACTGAGTGAGAACAGTGACAGAATATGGCGCGGTTCTTGTCACAGGGTATAAAAGGCGTGTGTACGCTGTGAACTCTCTGTGAACTAAAGTTTCATCCACGCTAGCGGCCCACAGGGCGAGCTTATCTGCTGGAGCTGTACTCCTCTGCAGGGCAACGGCACGGGTGCCCTCGGCGGTAATGGTAGAGGCTGCTTGTTTGCAGACCAACACGGCAGCAGGATTGGGCTTTTGCTTAAAATGTCTGCGATCCAAACTGTCTTCCAAACGAGTCTTCACTCGTCATCCGCTCCCTCTCATTTCAACTGGTAGCAATTTCCATGATTGGTGGAGTTCAGGTTGAATATGAGAGACTTTGCTTGTATCTTGTTTCAGAGGAGTCTTTAGATATTATCGAGGATAATTGCAGGAAGTCCACCCCACAGTGTGGATGATACAGAGGTCAGCAGGGACTGGGGAAAATGTGTGTGTGTGTGTGTGTGTGTGTGTGTGTGTGTGTGTGTGTGTGTGTGTGTGTTTGTGTGTGTGTGTGTGTGTGTGTGTGTGTGTGTGTGTATGTGTGTGTGTGTGTGCGCCTGTGTGTGTGTGTGCTTGTGTTTGTATTTGCATGCAAGTGTGTCTGTCTATGTGTGTGTATCCGTGTGTCTTTCTGAATGTGTGTGTATATGTGTGTGTGTGTGTGTTTTGGTGTACACGTGTCTATGCATAACGTGTTGTAATGCACCAGCATGGCTGTATGTTAACAACACATGACAGAGTGTTGCTGGCACAGGCGTGCTGTCCCTCAGCTGCTTTACTGGACCTCTGGTGGCCGCCATGCCCCATACCCCCCCCTTAGCAGGCAGCGTGCCCAGCTCACCCGGCTGGCTGGGGTCTGGGTCTGGCTGTAGGCTCCACAGCCTCCTTTTCAAAACAGAGGGATACTGGTCCACGCTTCCGAATTCTGGAAAATCAATAGCAGTCAGGGTAATGGTAATGATGATGTCGGGGATGATGGTAATAGGCTATTTCAGAGAGGAGGTCAGAACAGTGTCATTTACTTTTCCCATCATCCTCCGAGTGTGTGTTTGTGCGAGTGAACATGCGCATGCTTGATTATACTGATTCAGCACTCATCATCTACGCCAGCACCCTGGCAACCTTAGTATCAGGTTGCCATGTCAATACTGACGCAATCCCTTTATGCTAAAACCTGAAATGGAGCAATTGCTTCTTCTGGGATTCAAATAATAAAGCCCGTCTCCACACACATGGGCACGGCTCTCCATGTGAGCTCACTGATGGCTGGGAAGTGTAGTCTTTGTAATAGGGGTTTGCACTAGCGTCTGGCCATCATGGTTTGCTTGTCGCCTTGCTCTAGGGGTCACTCGCTTGTGTGTAGCGTTTTGGCGCTGTATAGCCAGATCACTGTGCGAAGATTCTCTGAGCATCTCTGAACATTCCTCTCCCTCATGTTAACAACAGCAAGTTCTACTTTGTGTAAAGGAGTCTATACAAAGTGTGCTGGCTATACAGACAGACCAGAGCATAAACGAACTTTCAGGTTTTTTCCCTTCACAATACATTACACACCGACAGCGTGTGTGTTTAGACTGCATGCATATGCATGTGTACATTTGCTGTACTGTACATGCTAGTCTTGTGAATTGTGCTTTTCCACTGTGTGTGTGTGTGTGTGTGTGTGTGTGTGTGTGTGTGTGTGTGTGTGTGTGTGTGTGTTTGTGTGTGTGCGTGGTTCCTGACATGGATCTGGCAAACATTATCATCAATATTGTCATCACCGCTATAATTACTGTAATTACGGTGTCTGCATGTCCTGCATATATTATATGCATAAATCATTTTCTTCTTTGCACAGGTGTGCATGCTGTATGAAGAACATTAGCAGTGCTGTATGGACTCAGTAATGGACAGAGCAGGACGTTTGTCCTCACTATTTCCCGTCCCACCTCGTCTCTTTATTGCTAACACTTCCCTCCTATTACTTGCACAGAGAGAGAGGGAGAGGTAGAGAAAGAGGTAGAGAGAGAGAGAGAGAGAGAGAGAGAGACAGTATAAAGTGTCGGGACAGTATATTGCCAGACGTCCCCAGGTTAATGAGGCTTTTAATGGAAGAGTTGCTGTTCTGTAACCTCCTCCCCTCCTCTTTGATGTGTCTGTGCGTTTGCGGCGCACAGACACTCCATTGTCTCCTCAGATTCGGTCCCGTCTCTTCTGATTAAAAGTGGAAGCTGGATCAGGATCACAGCGCACAATAGCCCCGTTACCCGCAGCCACGGTGGAAGTCCCGCTGCACAGAAACTGTAGCAGGGTGGAGACGGAGAAGTTACCTCCCTGGCCTCCTGTTTTCAGCTTCTTCTGCTGTGATAGCAAAGCCCTTTGAGCTTTCTGTGGTATCTGACATAATGGAGAGAGAGGAAAACAGAGATAAAAGAGAGTTTTTCGAGACGTTCTCATGTCTCTGCGCGGGGTGATTTAGCTCGGTAGCTCTGCGCTGACCTGAAGGATTGTCAGGTCAGCAGATTCACAGATGTATGAGTCGGCTCGTGTGACAGAGGCTCTGTCTCACACGGGGGTTCCACCAGCTCCAGCTCTGCGTATCAGATACTGCAACAATGAACACGAGACGGCTCGAGCGTGTTCCTCCAGGCACGCAACGGGACCGAACGTTCGTTTTACGGCAGCCGTGATGGATTCCTGCCATCAGTGAGCCTTTTGATGTCAGCACCTGTTGATGAGTCCTCCAGAGGGAAGAAAAAATTAACAGCCCTGTGAAAGAAGAAAGAGGCAAGCAGCACCTGTGTGCGTGTGTGTGCGGTGTGTGTGTGCATCTAAGTGCATGTCACTCATCCAAAAGAGAGGTGCATTTATTTTGGGGGTGGGAGCGGGGGGGTGGGGTGTGTGTGTGTGTGTGTGTTTGGGTGTAAAACACACTCATTCGGGGGGGGGGGGGGGGGTGTCTGAGTGCAGTGCATTAGTGCAGAACTGCTGTCAAACTTAGAAACTTAACAACCTTTATTGGTAAAGTGACTAAAGTGATTCTAAAACAGCAGCTCATGTCCAGGTGTTGTTGGCAGACCCAGAGTCCAGTAGTAGTACTAACAGGAACGTACGGGTATACAAATCCCCTCTGTTACTACTCACTCCCTCCAGTCAACACTCTGGGCTCGACTGGTCAGGCCTGCTCACCCTGCTGTCTAACTCACACAAAGTCACTTAACCAGAAAATGCTGGGCAATCTGTAGTCTTCTCAATTCACAGACAACTATTGGTATATTGCTTCACATTTAATTCCACAGTAAATCTTACAAATAAATATACACAGCAGGCACATTAAGCCACCACCCCCCCCCCTAAAAATTGCAAACAATAGCCATAAACTACCACAAACAAAATAACTTTTCAATCCGCCCCCACACCAAGTAATTGTACAAGACCTAAAAGCCTCCTGCCAGAGTACACAAAACAGCATCGTTGGCAGGTTCTACAGTCAGCTTAAAAATGCAGAAAGTAAAGGAAAACTGTTCCTTTAGTGTAGTGAGAGAGTGTACTTAGCTCTAGGGAGGGTGAGTGTTCTTACCCTTTTCTTCTCCCAGTGGTTTCAGCGCTAGTATATGTAACCTCAGCAGAACCGGAGTCCTTCACTCTCTCAGCCAACGAGTTGGAGCCTCATTACCCAAGTTTGCCTTATTTAGCATATTTAGCATAAGCGCACCTTTCGCTAAGCCACTGTGCTGAGGCTCATTAGTACCCTATTGTGACGGAGTCCATTAACTCCACCAGCCCTGCCACGCCCACCTACTCTACCGTCACATTCGATCAAGTTCCCCCAAATACTAATGAGGTACACCTGATCCCTGTTCCTGCTCCAACTCAGGGTCCATTTTTGAACCTCCTCTTCTGCATAGCAACTTTGCAAAGTATTGCCATTATCATGTTGCGTACCTTTTGTCTGCTAGCCTTCCTGGTTACCAAACTCTAGATGCCTTTCAAACCCAGTTCTTTGCCTGTCCCTCAGACACCACCTTGACTCTGCGTCTTGTTACCGACCCTGGACTGGACTGACTTAGAATATGAATTTGCCCACAATCATTTTTAACTCTGAGGGCAATGACTGTTTTTTTCCCAACCTGTTCCAATATCACAATAAAACCTCCTCTAATTAGATCCACTTTCTCTCTGGTTTTCAGTGTTGTTACAGTGGTGTCTTCACTCTTCTCTTCACTCCAGTCTCCCCTTTGTCCCTCTTCACATTTCCAAACCACGTGCCTTTCGGTAATTACCCCCACATGAAAAGGGACCCAGTTGCTCCTGAATCCATATAATTCCATTCAGAATTGCTCTCGTTCTCCCTCGTCGTATTCTAGCTTGTGTCCAACAACTCAAGGCCCTCCTACCCCCCCCCCCCCCCCCCACACACACACACATTTTAGTTCTCCTCATGCATCCTCAACCCTTCGTGACTCAACTCCAACAACTCCAGAACATCGGTTCTGTTTGGACTCTTAGTGGGCGTCAGGTCACCCCACAGGGACTTCGATTTGTCCTGCTCCACACCAGGGTTTCCTGCTGGCCTAACAGTGTAAATGTCCTGATTTGCATGGTGACGTCTCACAACCACACAAAAGCCCTTCGTTTCATTGTATTCAAATGCACCAAGTGTTTATTTTCAGCAAACCGACTTTAGCACCCCGCAACTTTGAACTTTTCCATCACAGTCCATTTCATGGCATGAACCTCCACTTTAACTGGAGTCATTTCATTCAGTTGGAAGTAAACTTCTGCATATATAATAATGCTTTCGATACTCCCTTGCTCTTATGCCAACAGTGCCTCTGACCCAGTGCTTACTGGCATCTGTATAAACTGTAAATGGGTGTAAAAGGCCATTGGAAGAGCCTTTGGAAACAGCAAAGAATCTGGGTGCAGACGATATGAGGGAAACCCGGTTTTATAATTTTAGAAAAGCCTTTAATAAATCAGCTATAACACCCTATAAATCCTAGAAATGCTCCTGTCTGACAGTGTTCGGGGGAGTCAACTCCTGGACAGCTGAAATCTGTCTGAAACACTCTAACTGCTGACACTGTGTTGCAGAAACTTGACTTCTGATGAAACGTCTGGCACTTTTTTTTTTCTGATAGTGCTTCGATCCATACTTCTCCAGGGACTGGACAACTGCTTCCAAATGACCCAAATGAGCTGCGAAATCCATAGAAGAAATAATGACTTCGTTCAACACGAGGACCAGTTTCCATTTTGGTTTGCACATCATTCTGGTTCATGCCCCTGAGAACCTTGGTGTTCCCCAAGAACCAGCCTGCATGTGCACCATGTCTTGCAGGACACATGGATGCATAAGCAGTGTGTGACAGCAGAAGCAGTCTCCAACAGAAGCAAACAGCTGTAACACGATGGTGGAGCACATGGCTTATGGCTTACCTGCAAGCATTTGTGCTGTTGTTACAGATGTTTGCGTGAATCTAAAGAGCAAGTATATATCATCTATTGGCGATAAAATTATGGAAAATAATACTAATAATAACAGATAATGAAATAAGAACAATGAACAATGTTAATGCTGTGGCCCTGCAACAGCTCAGACTCTATAACCCACACTGAGGCAATTGTCTCAGCCAGTGGCATGAGCATCAAATTCTGGCTGTGTGGTCTTGGAGAAAATGAAGAATACTAAACCCTGATGACTGTTGGGGTCATCAGAGGTTATGACTCACCTGTCCCTCCTAGTTTTAGAGAGGACACTGCAGATGAGACTGCTTGCCATCAGTTATTAATGGAGACAAATCATCTGAACGGTAATGCCTGTCAAAATGAGAGTGTTTAAAATGCACACACTGTAAAAAAAAAAAGTGTAAAAAAACGGTAATTTTCTGGAAATGGGGGCGCCAGAAAATTACTGTAAAAAAACAGATAAGTACTGTAAATTTAAAAACATACATAAACTGTAAAAAAAACGGCAATTTTCTGGCGCCCCCGTTTCCAGAAAATTACCGTTTTTTTACAGTTTATGTAAAAAAACAGATAAGTACTGTAAATTTTAAAACATACATAAACTGTAAAAAAACGGTGATTATAACACTTAACATGCAACACTGTCATTTTAAAGGAAATATTCCTAAAATTGAATGTGGTCTTTACTCTAGTTCACATTCAATTATAACAATATTGCAGTGTGGTGTAGGAAGGAGAGGTAGCAAACAGATCCACCGCAGCACAAGGCTTTTTAAATTCAAACTGCCTCAACAACATAATCACGCCAGACCCCACGATCACGCAGAAGAGACTTAATTTAGACACAAAACATGAGAGAACGGCAATAACACGACAACACTACACAAACATGGCATAGAATAATTCACACAGTACAACTACATAAATTGATGAAGGGGGACTTAAACCAAGAAATGCACATAATCAAGTACACAATTAATCAACACATGCATAGACATCACATTAACAGATAACGATACCGGAGTCGCAGAGACTCATGGGAAGTAGCGCCGTCCCCCATTGGACCGACGCTTCAATATAAAAATATATATAACATTAATAGTTAAAATGAGCCATAAACTCCGAACCGTCAGAACACACATTTCAACGCTACGGTTATAGTTAAACTATGATCGGACAGGAATGCCAGACACATGTTCTAGCGCTATATGAACCGATAAGAATATATTACGCGTTAACTAAATAAGTTACATGCACTGAAAGCTGACGTTGCAAATACTCATTTGAAGAAACACTGATTTCAAAACTCATGCATTTGGGCTGCAGCGGGGTGATAACGAAAGGTTCTTCAAACAATATGCACAACCAGAACAACTCTTCATGCACACTGTGCAGTGGTCCGATTCAAACAGGCCCCACCCCTACCAATCATAAACTTAACATATTCAGTTATCTTTACTTAACATGATCATTGCAATGCCTATTTCAGCTCAATAATGATAACAACTAGTTTTATTTAGTAATGGCAATATTTTTTATGAAACATGAAATAATAATTAATGATTACTAAAATAATTTATTAAAACCTAATCCGGGTTTACAGTGTAGATACAGTGATACAGATACAGTGCATATTTAATAGTGGATTGAAAATGAGATGGATCTGGAACGCCTTAACTCTTTATGTATGTTATAAATATAAAAATAAATCACAGTCAAGAACATTTTACTTTTTACTCACTTTTATAACATGAAAATCACATATTTAACATGTCAAAACTTAAATTAAAACATGCATCAATGTTGTCTTGTAATATTTCCTTGAAATTAATTCCAGAAGATTCTATTACTTTGTCTCATTAAGATTAATCAATATTACTTTCCTTTTACAGTTTGTTTAGTTAAAATTATTATCTAAGAATTGTTAAAAAACAGATTTATAATGTATTTAATTTATACAGATTTTTCTTGTTAAATCACATGACATTTTTAAATAAACAGTTTGTTCTGGTAATTGTAATACACTTTCCCTGTCATTTTAAAATACAGGAAAAAACTGTAAAATTTATTGGGAAAAACCTGTAAAAAAAACTGTTTTTTTTTACAGTGCACAACCATAATTTAAATAAACTGGCAATATTTATTGGTACCCAGTTTTCGCAACTTCCACAGCGGTACTTTCTTTGAATCCCAGAGCAACTTACTTAAACAAAAATATGCAAATTATGCAAAATGTTAATATCATGTTTAATGTGATGTCTGTTCATTTTCCCTGGAGCCTGCTTTGATGGTGTCATAACTTCCTGAAGTCAATTCAACATCACACAACCCTGGACATACGGATGGTTTTTGGGGAGACTTTGCTTACCCTGTGCTGGGTCCAAGATTCAGCATCACCAACACTGTGCATGACAAGAGGGTATTAGCAGGCTTCACGAAAACAAACAGGACCATAAAATGGGCAGGAATCCGGGGGCCGATGGGGAATTTGCAGGGTATTCAGCTTCTTAGTGGTGTCAGCAGTGGCACAGATTGCCTCTTTGTACATTTGCGTGTGTGCGTGTGCTAAGAGGTGCTTCCTGGTACTTAAATATGCATTCCTGAGTGGCACAAACAACACATTCCATGCCAGCGGGCATAGGGACGGGGGAAGCGGGCACAGCACTAAAGATGCCACCTGGCTAGCCCACAGGAATGTCATCATTCAATGTCTCTCTTTATGAGTGCGTATGACAGGGCCAACTCTTCACTCTTCAGCAAGGCTCTGGGGTTGTACAGACAGAAGGATATGTGCCCAAAATGCCAACAGACAATTGAGATAAGAATAGGAAATGGAGGAGGAGCCGTCTGAACAGACCCAACCACTGGCACTTGCCAAACAGGAACTGCAGAGACTTGGGACATACACCACTTCCATTACGGTGATAAGCTCCGCTGTGTCGGAAAGTCAAAAGAGGACAGTGGAACCTGCAGAGTGTGACCTCAAATGTGACCTTTTTTAAAAGAGTATGGAGTCAAGTGAGCATGGAATAATGATGGCAGATAACGCGGCCACAGTCGGAGGTCAGCTGAGGGCATTCAGAACCTCACAAAACGAATCATAAATTCACATTCTTTCATTAACTCATTCTCATGCTATTTGAAAGTAAGGGTGGATGATCTGAGAGGAACAGCCCACCACTTTATCTAATCAGTTTCTCTCCTCCGTCTATTATCAGCCGAGTGAGGGATGGTGTAATGCTCATATCTGACATCCTAAAGCCCCTTTCATCTTTCTGTCCCCTTTCTGCACTCATTCAGATCTTAATAAGCATTTCCTCTCTTCTTTTTTTGTAGGGGGGGGGGGGGGGGGACCTTGACTTAAAAGATAAAATTTAAAAAATGCCCTAATTCACAGTTAACCGGCTTTACTGTTCTTCATGAATAATTGAAAAAACTGGGATGTATATTTTTAACTAATAATGTAGTGCTGCTGCTGCAAACATTTTATTTGTGTGTGTGCGTGTGTGTGTGTGTGTGTGTGTGTGTGTGTGTGTGTTGCATGATATGAGTGAACTGACAGCAATAAAGAGATGAAGAGGCACCAGACACAGTGGTGGAGACAAGGACAAACGTCCACGCCCATGTCCTTCACCCAGCTGTATAAGGATGCTGGATTACATATGGCTTCCCTTTGTTGAAATGGATTGGGGGAAAAACAGATCAAAATATAGATAAATATAGATAAAAATATAAGGAAGCTCAACATAACCGTGTAATAGTTTCGATTAATGTCCCAAAAGGACACACCCTCCTGCTCCCACTGGAAGACAATGATACCATTCAGCCTTCGTGACTGGGCCAGAATGGGAAGAGGAATGCCTGTTAGGGTGAGAACAGGACCAGAACCAGCCGGATAAAGGCCTTTATTATTCAGAAGTAACACGCTAAGAGTCAAGCATCCGTGCTGCGGTGGTGACGATGACATCTCCCTGACAGAATGAAGCCCCACTGCTGCAGTGTGCGCTGTTGCGTGTGCTTACTCGAAACCGGCTCAGCTGCAAACTCATGTCCACTCCCCTGATGACTGATGTCTGCGTGGTGCTAGGAAACTGTAACCTGGCTTGGTGGTAACGCCAATATGCAGATCCGAGATCTTGACAAATGGAGTTAAGATAACCTGGATAAATTTTCAGCATGCTGCCATTTTAAGGAACAATTATGTAAGCATTGGCTATTTTGTATCTATCTAACGCACAGGTTTAGGAAGAAGAAGGCAGTAAATCTTAAGCTGCACCCTTTGGTTTGCCAGGTGTCTGAACGCTCATCTCAGATGACCAGGAGGTAAGTGTTTGGCCTGCTGCAGAGTGCATTCATCAACACAACCACTCAGAAATGTGCACAACTGGACCAAATAATGTCTGATTAATGGCCTGTGTGGTATTAGCTACCACATTCTCATTAAAGGATGGGTAAAGGGAGGAGCAGTTATTAGCAAAGTGAGAATTCATAAAAATGTCTCGCTCAGCTTTAATCTTTAACGATTGGCTATCACATTAGCAGCCTCACGTTTTCTCTTCAGTAAGTGTTCTGTTCTGTCTACTCACTCATTTGTAGAGGTGATCAGTGATAATGTTCTTGTGCAGAACATTTCTTCTGTCTTTCAGCTAGGCCTGTGCGAATCTTCCTGAACTTCAAGTCAGAAGGAAAGAGTGGCTGTGGAGAGGAGAGTGTGGAGAGGCGTGGCAGAAAGATGGAGGAGACTGAAGAGCAGGGAGAAGAGGAGAGACAGAACAGTCCTATGGACACATCCCAGTGAACAGCAAAGATGAAACAAAGCTGCCCATTTGGGTCGTCGATAAGGCAAGGCTGTTCACTTCAGATCTGAGCTGATCACATCATCTACAGCATCCAGTTGCATCTAGACGGGAAACGCTGACAGGTTTCATTTACAGTGGGGAGTGCAGTCCCAGGACTTGCTTTACAGTCTGACCCACAGTTATACCCTGGAACGGGACCCTGGGGGCCAGACGCAGAGCCCCGTGGTGAGGGTCTCCTCTGTCTTACAGCTGCACATCCACATCACATCATATGCAGGGAATGTCTGAGTAATCACCTCAACAGGAGCATGAGCAGATGTTCTGAGTCCATAATGCAGTGCACATATGCACACTTATAAGGCAGGACACAGAAGATGAACGCTAGCCCCCCCCCTCCTGCCTGTAAGAGCTTTTGTCACATTTCACAGTCCAGACCATGGAATCTGTTGCCATAGTTCCTTCTTGCAACACTATAAAACATAGAATGCCTGAATTACAAAAAAAACTCCCCGAACAACTGACCAGCTGACTCGGTCATGGAGAATTGTAGCGATGGCTAGTCTACACGACTGGCTGCGTTATCCTGCTATCCGTCACTGTCTTGTGCATCATCAAGTTCTGCCTCGACCCATTTCTTGATGGCAAGCCACACTGTGATGTCAAACAGCATGACTCCAGGTGAAATCACTCCTTTCTCTAGTTATTGCAATTATGACCAGCTATTTTACAACCGCTTCTAATTATGGTAATGGGTTTAGCATCCGCAGGTTCAGCATAGCCTGACGCTGCAGTGCAAAGGGGAAACCTGTAGCATTTATGGCCAGCCTGGGGCTCGCCAAGCAGACCCAAACACAAAACGCAAACAAAACATCCTGCCATACACTTCGAGTGCTTACAAAGTGCAGCTGCTCCCTCAAATAAATCCCTAAGCGAAATTTCATATATCGTCACCCACGCAAACAAAGATGCGTTTCCATGATCCAGGATCAGTGTGAGCTTGTGTGCTCACGGGAATCCTGTACTGTATCGGTAATGCGTCGCTCCGAGGTCCAGGCCGCAGACGGCAGTGCAGCTCTGTGACCCGGAGCTGTGAGCGCACGTTTACATTTGTCACACTCCGCTCACAGCTTTGTATGCAGAGTGTTTCATAATGGCAAAGAGGGCTGTTATAATAAACACACACACTTGCACGCACACTTTTCCCTCCATGTGTATCTGGATCTTCACACCCATGCCCCCCGAGCCTAATTCACACAATATGGCATTTTTAGCTGACGTGGGACTATAGAAAGATAAGGGGGTCTGCCAAAACCATTGGTGTTCATATTCTCCATGCTTAAAAACATCTGATCAAAAGATTCTATAAGACATTTAAGCTGCTCTATACCATGGTCGTAAAGTCCGAAATGTCAGAGTTGCAGGAATATGAGATCTCCAGAGTGGCTGTGTAACTACTTCCTGGGAAAGAGAGTCTGTATTCTGTATATACTGAGTGAGTTATAGTGTAAAGAGAGTCTATATCTGTATATAATGAGTTAGATTGTAAAGAGAGTCTAAATCTGTACACTGCACAAGTTTCACTGTTGAAGGCAGTCTATATCTGTATATACTGAGTGTGTTTCGGTATAGTTCAGAGGTGACAGGCAGAACAACACTGCGATGTTGGTGCAGCGGTAGAGAGGAACAGGCACAAGCAGAATAGGAAAGGTGAAATTATTTATGTGTTCAGTGACATAATGGAAGTAAGAGTATGATAAGGATGTGGCACAGCAGATTGTGGCTGTGTGCCTGTACGCATATCTCCAGGGTTTTGAGGTTTGATCCGCCTGACTGGAGGGGGTTATGAGAACCATCCGCGTCACTCCTGTGAAAAAGTCAAGACTTTCTCTCAGGAAACAGACTGACCCGGAAACGCCAGCTGACCCTGACAAGTCCTTCCTGTGACCGCTGCTCCAACAGAGTGACAAACTCCACAGACCTCAGCAATAAGCTGTTCTTTTAGTGCGGGCATTCTTAGAGCCATGAGGTAATTTTCCTGTAATGGTGCCGTTGTTTACTATATGAGAATTCCCCTGCCTAAGACAAATTATAGACTTTTGAAGCTGGATTTTAATTAAAAACAAACTTTTTACTGAATAGTGGAAACCATCTACATAATAAGCAAAATCCATTTCCTGACCCCTTCAGTGATCTCAGCCAATTAGTGTCAGTTCATTAATGCATCGTAAATTGTTAAGGAATCAACAGGAACTGGCCTTGCTTAATTACACGCTGTGCTCCGTTAGCACAGTCAATGTTCTGCAAACGATCCGTCACAGAGCTGTTACCAGTTAGCATATGAGACCGTAATGGTCATTATAATCATGTTCTCTCTACTGATATTCCATATGGATGGTTTCAGTGTTTCCAGAGCAAAGCTAAGCTGCATAGTCAATGGATTAAGAAAAAGCCAAATGACAGTTTGCACACTGGTATCCTGCCCACACACACGCCTCAGTGGGTTTACTGCTAGTTATCCTGCTGTTCCAGATTAGCTTGGATTGAGAGCATTAACGATGAGGTATAAAGTTCATTGGAAAGGATTTGATTTACTGTTACTATACATGATGCAAGTTTCCCAACAGATGTCCTGTTTCACCATAACATGCCTCGTGTACTGAAGGAGGGCCTTTTTCTACCCAAAAAGCACTTACGTTTGGTAAATTCTCACTTGTGAAACTGACCTAAAGTTTCCTTTAACCTCCTCCTTCTTCTTCGTGTGGCTCTTTCCCATCTGTTTGTGTGAGCAGTTTCTGTATCAAGAGGTGATTCAGCGCCATCGAGATCCTCCTTAATAAACACTTGAAAGTATATGGGAAGGTTCTGTGGTACTGAAGTACTGATGTACTGGCTATACTGCCATTGTAATTCTGCATGTACCTGCTGATGGGCCAGAGATGTCCTTGAGCTGTCCTCGGTCCAACCCAAAAACACAGACTAAGCACTTTTAGTTGATTTGTGTGTGTGCGTGTGTGTGTGTGTGTGTGTGTGTGTGTGTGTGTGTGTGTGTGTGCGTGTGTGCATGTGTATATGTGTGTGTAATCCTGCCAGGATGCAGTGGTTGTTTCAGCTGCCACAGCCAGACCTGTGAATGAAGACCAGACGTGCTTTCTGAGGGTCTTATTGGAAATCCCACTGAGCTTCAGCAGAGGACACTGCAGGTGCAGCAGAGGTAGTATGCCTCATTCCTCTCTTCAACAGGTTGACTTCTTGACAGATTCCGCGCAAAGCAAATTCAACCACACAACATAACTCGTTTGAGGTTTGTAAATTGTGAGCGTAAACAGATAGAAAAGCACACAATAGACTCTGAGCACTCTGTTAGAACATTACCCACGTTTTATAGTGAAGGGTAATGGCGTGTTAGCAATGGGTGGTTGAAAACACATCCCCCTCCCCCCCACTGTCTCCCATTAATAGCCAAATAAACACTCCAGAGCCACATGTTTACGTTCTGTGCGGTGACCTCATTCTCTGGAGGAAAGCGAGGTAAAAAACCCCAAATGAGGCGCTGGAGGTGCGGCCCGTGCCCGCGAGGGAGCCAGATTCTGCAGGTGCTTGCCTTGCTGTGGTAAGTATTAGCAGTTAGCCAGCTGCCCCGGGACAGGCAGGTGCCAAGCGGGTTTCTTGCAGGCAGCCCAGACGGAGGTCAGGGAGTGATGGAAATGAAGCAGACCCGAAGCACAACCGGTGCCGAGAGGTGCCTTTCCATCCCAGAGAAATGGTACAGGACCCAGAGTAATGCTGTGGCCCAGGTGACTGACTGGCATCAGGCCTAAACAGACACCACCAACAGCTCTTTATTTGCACATGTTGCTGTCTGCCAAGAAAAATGTTTCATATAATGTGGACGGAAAAAGAGTCTCAGACGCTGCCACGAAGATGCAATACGTGTAATGTGAACCAAACGGTTGACCAAACCGTAATGTATTTATTGGAATTACAAGGGAGGATTTGATCAGCAGTGGACAGAACTGAAAGCTATGAACGCCTCCATCATAAAATATGATCAAACCTGCTCTGAAGTTTTAAGGCGTACTTGTGTTTACATTTGTGCAGCACGTGTCATCTGCTTGCTCGGGCTGGGCAGCACACTTCCCTTGGTGCGACCCTCCTTTGTCCTTCAGCGTGCCTCTATAAATACCCCGCCTAGTCTCCCATGGCCCACGTGGCCCGGCTCTTTCCTGAGGGAGAGGAAGTGTGGCTTGGGCCCGGGACCCTGGGATCCCTCCTGGGGGCGAGGCGAGACTGGGAATCACGGAAGCGGAGGTTGGTTTGCAGCAAAGCTTGCTTCAGCGCCATACTCAACAACGGCAAAAGTGATGGAAGAACACAGCAATGACGCTTGTCATCAGCGTAATCAGAGAGCAGAGCTGGGCGTAATCATCCCCACTCAACCACGTGTGAATGAAACAGAGAGCAAATCCACTGGGGATCAGCCACCTTTTGTTCTTGAAAATTATTATTTAGTTACTCTGTCGTTTCTTTTAAATCACTATACTGCAATAAACTAAAAAAAAAAACATTGATTAATCAGCATAATCCTAACATTATGTAGATGAGTTTATAAAACTGTAATGGAGGTGGGGAATGGAACCATCTGCAAACGGTCTGATACTAAATTCGGAATTCATTTTCTTAAAAATGCCTTTCATTTTAACTTAGTGTTTGCTTTATCATTCTGTTGTCATCATCTTCACACTTCTATATCATCATCATCATTTTATCTTTAGAGCATTTTTATTATTGTATACATGTCCAGCATGGATCGTTAAAGACACTCAACAGATGTGATCAACAAACACAAATGTATAAAATCTTCAGTTTCTACATCAGAAAACAATCAAAACACAAAAAACAGGAATGTTATTAACAAATGAAAAATCTAAAAATAACGTTTTAAAAAGTCCTACAATATTTACAATTTCAAAAACAACCAATTAAGATCAAATAAGATAATTATGAAATCAAATTAACAGTAACCACGGAAACACCAAACATTTAATCATTATTAATAAAGATGAGGTTTTTAGAAAGTGAGTGCAGCGCAACAGAAATTGCGTGCGAAGTTGTTGTAACATTGATTTTACAACCTTAGTGTTCCTTTACCTGACTTGGTACTTATTAAGTCTGAATGAACCGGCTGCATAATGTTAACAAGCGTGGCGTTTGGCTCACGGGATAAGGCTAGATGTCATCTGAGACAGGGACGTCCTGACCACGACAGGGACGTCCTGACCACGGCAGGGACGGAAAAGACTGTCCTCTGCCTCCGCTCTTGTAATACCATACGGTTGGAGGCAACACTACAAGATGGCACATTCACCACGTCAATATGAGACCCTTTGTTCATCTTGCTCATTGACTGCGTTTCTTGAACATGATGGGAAACACGTACTGGAGAGATTTACTCTGGGGAGGGAAGGAGGTACCTTGGGTTTCAGGTGTCAATCACAAAACATCTTGTGAGAAAGACAGAAACGAACGCAACTTTACATTAAAACAAGCCTGACGTCCCACGTCTTGAGTGGATGAACCTTGCACAACGACACGGCTGCTAAAGGCAGCACACAACAGAAGCGTATTGCTGAGCTGCTACTCTAGAGAATATTTTATTAGAACCCTGAATGGCACCTACACATAATGCCTTTACGATTGCTACGCTACAGGTCGAGAAACTGTGGAAGGGTGCTTCCTGGTTTTGACCAAAAGCCCCTTCTTCCTGTGAGAGGGGATGTTGCATTTCAAGCCAGTCCAGAACAGAGTTAGAAGATAGAAACTTGGACAGAAAATAAACTGAAACGATGGTGAACCATTAGATCCGTCCCAATACACCTCGCTGTGCGCAAAACGTGTGCAACTGTATTCATTTATCAGCAATCCACAAACATCTGCCTTCCTTTGCTCGTGTTTTATCTCAATCAGGGGCAATATTACATTAGTGAACAACTAGACACACTACATAGTCTTGCACTAGTCCTAGCGTAGGGGGAAATCTATGGTTTGCAAAAGGCAAGTCATTTCTTTGTGGACTGTTCACCAGAACAGAGGCGTGGCTAAGCACATTCTCTTCGAACGGCCTTGGTAGAGCATTTGGTTTCGATTGGATAAGCAAACACAAAGAGGACATCAATCAACCCGGACACCAAAACACCCAAGCAGTCTCTAAAAGCAAGGACAAAAAGGTGCAGGCTGGCTGAGGTCAAAGTCCGCGCACGCGTGCACTCACGGGACCGGAGCGGGACCCAGTTTCGCCGGCTGAGTCAACGAACACCTCCCTGCAGGTACCCTTCAGGACTGCTTGTATATTCTTCATTGATTTGGGTGGGGGTGGTGGGGTGGGGGGGGGGCAGAAGAGCTTTTATCTCTGATTAACTCTCCTCCACAGTGACGGCAGCGTGGTGTGAGGAGGTTGGGGAAGGGGGGGGGGGGGGGGGGGGGGTTTGGGGGGGGTGGGGGGGGTTGGGCATGGTCTGGCAAACGTGCCGAACAGCCTCCATCAGGGGTAGCATGCAGATCATGACTGTCCCCCTGTCACCTCTAGTCTCCCAATAATATTTATGAAAGTACCTCCGCCTCAACTTCGGCTGGCAAGGTAATATTTATAACACCACTCTCTTTCATTCTCTCCTCTTTGCCCTCCTCCCTGTCTTTGCAAACGGGAGCAGCTTTCTCCGCCGGAGAGGGTAAATAACTGGGATTTTTAGAGCTGGAGACGGTCTATTTCTCACTGCTTTCCTGGGCCAGCCAAAGCACGCGCCACTGTCTCTGTGCAGTGCTACGAGGTTACAATATAGACTAAGCAAAGCATCTCTGAGAGTGGCTGAACTCTAAACACAGCGGCCCGATCTCGCCAAGTCAGCCGGCGGGTCCAGGCGAAGCACAGTCGAGTTCGGTCCGGAGGTCCTGAGCGAAAGTGGGGCGGATGCCAGCCACAGATCCTGTTTCCGCTCTCGCTCAAAGAATGTGTGTTGAAAATAACCGGTGGCAGCTAGGCAGTCCCGAGCGCGTGTCCTAGGGCTCGCACAGAGGGACGCCGTTTCAACACCGCATGCATCAGTGTTGGCACTACACCCCTCTCTTCTCTTTCTTCTTCTCCTCTCGTCTCCCCCATCGTCAGATGATCCACACACAGGGACCCCCCCACCCACCCCACACCCTTCCCCCACACCCCAAATCAACCTCGTGTGCATAAAGTACCCCTGCCCAGCCTCAGGAATAACAGACTCTGAGGCTCTTCCAAACGGACTTAACAGATAAGGTTTCTGCAGCTGAACACCCGCCCCCCTCCCGCCACTTTGAACTTACACAGATGTCTTTCTGTCATTCTTTCGCATTCATCCCCCCCTTCCTTGCTCTGTCCCATCCCCCTCTCCACCTTTCAACAGAAGAGAGAGCGAGCAATCCTTTTTGGTGCAGAGGGATTTGCGTTGGGGTGATGGAGGTTAGTAATGTTTTCGCCCACCTGCTGTTTTTAAAATGAGAGGATTATCTAACAGCCAGTCTCTTAAGTGGAAGGAGAAAGAGGTTCTGTAATGCCTTTCTTTATGTATAGCTGAGCTTTATGAAGCAAGCTTTTTATTGACTTTTCTATTGGCACGCTCGAGTAATATGCTCCAGTGGATTTTTAACAGTTTTTCGATTGTATTGTTTTAATCAAGCCTATACTTGGCTAATGGTTCTTACATCAACATTTGTTCCAACCCCTCCCTCTGCATCCTGTACCTCCATGTTGCCTCGTGCCCCCTGCAGTGTGCGTTCACAGGACAAAGCCTTTGACCTGAATCAAAAGCGCCACGTGAACTATGCTCCTCTGACAATAAAAGATCATCGTCAACACAGTATCACAAGATCCTACAGAGAAAGCAACATGCCAGGCAGCATGGTGGGGGGATTACGGGACTTTAGGCATAGAACCACAGGAAGACTGCGGTATGGCAGGATCAACACACCACCGTTACAACAATAGTGTGAGTGGTTGGACTAAGGCAATAAAATGTAAGTGATTTTGTTCTTCATCACAGGCATGACTAGAGGCAGAGATCCGAAACAGACAAGGGGGGGGATTCACCATTCTGCATCAGGTCTTTCCTGTTGACCTTTGAACTGCTGGGTCAGTAGGTAGGTGGCAGCTAAGTACAGAGGAAAGGGACCAAATATATGTTTGCATCCTTTTATCCCTTTTCTGTACTACGCATGATTATCAATTTCGTTTCCTGCTGCCTTGTGTTCTCCATCATTCGGAGGATGACGGCTAAGCAACGTGACAGTATAACGCTCCCTGTTACAAAACACAGGCTAACTTCCTCGTTTAGAAGTAAAAAGAAATGTGCACACAATATGAACAGAAGAGGAAGTAAAACAATACCATGATGAAAGAAAGGAAAACAACAAAAACAATGTGCAAACTTCCTGATATAAATAGACTACAGTCAACTCATTGGGAGAGCACCATGGGAGAATAGAATATAAGGAGTGTGTGTGTGTGTGTGTGTGTGTGTGTGTGTGCGCGCGTGCATGTGCGCATGTGTGCTTATGAGTGTGCGTGTGTGTGTGTGTGTGCGCATGTGCATCCATAACAAAATACACTCGGAAGATGAAAAAGGACATGGCCTTGGGGCATGGAGGTCAGAGGGGTCAGAGGTCAGAGTTAAACCCAGTCCTGTAAGGAGCGTTTACAGTGTACCAGGTACTTGGGTGCTCCTTTCCTCTGCAGTGTGTTGATGATGGCGTAGATCAGTCCCAGAATGCACAGCACCAGGACCAGCGGCACGGTCACCATGATGATGTTCATGGTGCGCTCCGTCTCGTCTATCTTCAGGACCACGTCCACCTCATTCGTCTCCTCTTCCGCACCGTCCTTGTGGTCCATTTCGTCTGTGTCCTCTCGGCCCTTGTCCTCCTTGCCTCTCTCCTTGTCCGCGTCTCGCCCGGCGTCCGGGTTGAAGGGCGGCCTGTCCGGCCACTTGCGGCCGGGGTCCACGTCCGTGTCCCGGTCAGGATCTAGGTCCACGCTGCAGCCCATGAAGTCCCGCAGGATGGACTTAGGGTACCCAGGCTCACTCTTCATACGCTGGTTGTCGAATTTCCAGTACTTGGTGCCTTTGTAGAAGTATGTGTAGGCTGTAGGGAGACACGTGATCTTGAAGACAGGCATACGTACAGTGGGGAACACAAACCCGAACTCATGACAAACTTCCCTTTACCTCCCTTGCGTAATTTGCGCTACTAACGTGTCTGACAAAACGTAGAGATAAAGTAAAAAGCAGCCAGCTGAAACTTAATCATCCGTCATTCAATTACACCACAGTGTCAGCGACAAAGTCACCCATGGCCCTTTCTAATCGATTAGTCTCAGGTTAAGAGTGCAAACCTTCCTCGGGGCAAGCAGTTCATATAGAGCTGGAGAGACTAGCACAGCACAAAGGAAAGAAAAAAAAAACCACCTTCTCTCAGTGATGTCATTCTTTCCCCTACGCTCAGCTGAAATTCCCTGATCACATTTCTGCCCAGCTGCTTCCCCACACCCTCGCTGATTGACTGGTCCCGCCTCTCTCTTAGGTGGAATGAGGTTTCCGGGCTGCCCCCTGCCCCCCCAACTCACCTCCATCATCGCTGAGGAAGGCTCCCTTGGGAGAGGTGGGTACCGATGTGCCCCACACACTGATTGGCTTTGGGTAGTCCTGATCCACCGCTCGCGACTGTTCATTAAAGCGCCAGTACCTTTTGAAGAGGAAGGAACAAACACAATCCAACTGCTTACTAAGAATAAACTGCATAGATGACAGGTATAATAACAATGCAAAGACACCAAAGAGGCTACACTGGATATCCGTATAACATCTGTCAGGACAGGACAGTCTGCTTACCTGTCTCCCTTGAAGAAATAGGTATACCCTGATGGCTCCCACCATATCGCCGTCTCTATTTTGTCATAGGGGATGTCTCTGCCGTAGTCAACCAGGTCTTGAGGGTAGCCCGGCTCTAGATTGGCTTCCCGGAAAAGCCAGTACTGACTTCCTGCAAAGAGCAAGAGAGGAGCATGGGAAACATGATACAAGGGAATACAAGGGAAGAGGAAGAGCCCAGCAGAAAACAATGCTGAGGTAAGAGAGGAAAGACGGGGAGGGAGAATGGGAAGAGGGAGAGAAAACACACCTAACACACCTAACAGGCCTAACAGGCTTTTATAGTGCACGTACAGGACTACAGTGGGACTTTTTTTCCTGTATCTAAAGTAGTCATAGAAACACGCAAGTAAACCTTTCTTGCATAGCAGAATTGTCATCCTGCTCATTGGTGATACATAAATAACCACCACACGGTAACAAAGAGGTTGGGTTTGGTAAGGATCCCATGGCCTCGTGGTCACACCGATGAAAGAACACCGCATGACATCATAGCATATCCCAAGATAAAGCTGTAGTTTTTTTTTATTGCTCTTATGGTTTTACAGCGTAGCAGACACGGTGGCACCATCCGTAGGGTCCTGGTTTAATTACCCTTTCAACATTCTCATCGCTAAAAGTGCAGCCTCGGCAGCGTCAGGGTGGGGTAGCGTCAGGGTGGGGTAGCGTCAGGGTGGAGTAGGGGTAGGGGACCTATGGGCTCATTCAGCGGCCTCGCCTCAAATATAACAGATGTTGCCGTCCAAGACTGCCGGCCCTCCGAGTTTGTTCTGATGGCGAGTATCCAGGTTTGAGAAGACCTTGCCAATGACATCATTTGCCCTACAGATGTTTTCCAAATCTCTCAATAGAAAAAAGCATTTTAAGCTTTTTTTTCTCTCTCCCACTGTCGTTACGTATTTGTCTGAACTACACATCCTTTCATGTTAATAACAGCAAGCAGTGGGAGATTCCATGTACCAGAAACAGGTATGATCCTCTGTGGCATATTTATTAAAATAGAATTTTATTATCGTTTATCATTTAAGACGAGGATGACCTCAGCAAAATCATGCAGACAGCTAAGCTAAGCTCATTTCAAGCCAAAAAAGGAAAAAAAAAAAAAAACACACACACAAAACAATGCAAACGTAAGTCAGACCTTTTGGTTTTAATAGTCTTTTGCTTTGCTACCCAGGGGCCATTTGGGGAGACACAGAGGTTGGGAGGAACAGCTATAGCAGCCTCATAAGGATTTTAGTGGCAGCCTATAAGTCCTGCTCTGAGTTTGCCATAAAATCCTGACGTTTCTGCTAGGAGCTCCACAATTTAAGGACTCATGTCCTCTCACTAACTCTACCTGTAAAATTCATCATCTTAAACCCAACAGTTACCTAAGGGAAATTACACACCCTTCCTTTAGTAAATGACACAGATCAAAATCATAGATTAAAGTCAAATCATACTCTGGGCACGGCAAATTGACATAAATTGGTTTATGTAATGGTTTCTATGAACAGGTGAGTTTTTTCCAACTTAGAAATACATCTTTACGAGACAAATAAATATTCCATTCCATAGAGCGGACATAGATGGGGAAAATCACCTTTGAAAAACACAAATCTGCCATCGTGTCTCTCATACGCTGCGTCGATGTCTCCTGGCAGACCCCTCCAGAAGTGCCCTATAGGCATGGGGTAATTGTCCAGAACTCGGTTCCTCCTGACCCTCCAGAACCAGCGACCCTGCAGAGGCACAGAAAATTACTCTGTTAGAAAGAGCGGAGACCCTCTCAAGCTTAAAGCTCACAATGTTCTGATCCGTTACGGCCCCGTCTGGGCTTTCAGCCTGCAGACGTGTTTTAGGCACCAGCAGTTGTCTTATCTGTGTGTCTCAGAATTTGGAGGCTGCTAGTCCTCCTCTAGACCAAAGCCAGAACCAAAGCCATTTACTCAACCATCTGTGTCGAGCTACTGCGTTTGCTTGGCGGTCGGCACTCTGATCACCGTCAGAACCGGAATGCAAGATGTTTCTGCGCATCGGTGGATTAAAACCAAGCAAGTGAATGCATGCAAAAACGACCCGATCGTTGTGTCTTTAACCACGGGGTACAAACCAACAACCATGAGGATCTATGACCGTTACGAAGCTTTGAACCAAGACCTTGAGGTCACTTGAAAAATGACCCGAGTGTGATTTAGTGCCGACGCTGCAGACACACCGACCTGCTCCACTTGAGTAGTGACCCAGCACTTTCAGATCCTATCACACCCCATCTCCTCTCCCTCCACGAGCACAGCCAGTTGAATTCACATTAGAATAGGACAGTGCAAGATCCCCTGTTATAATATGGCACCACAACTTGCACTAGAGGAATTATTTTGCAAACCTAGAAGGGGTCATTGAAATCAAGCAGACACGGTAACAGCTGGGTGGTCCTTCTACCACGCTCATCTGGACTCGGAACAAAAACATATAGCTAAACCAAAACACTTGCTGAAAACCTGCTATAAATATCTGCTCATGGATTGTGTATTCAAGCAAATCATGTGACCAATTAGGTTTGGCTCGCCACAACATTCCAAATGCTCTTCTATTTGTGTTTGTACCATTAGAAAATAATGATTATGTGTGAGACGTGGCAAACAACTTAGCAAGTTAGCCACAAGAAATCACCCAAACCTTTATAGGAGACCTATCCTTTTGCCTTACGTGATACAAAACGAGAAAAACAAGATGCAAAAACAAAATACAAAAACTCACTAGGTTTTGCAGAATCCATTATGCAATCTGTAAAACCCCAAAAGACCTACTCAATGCATTAATCTTGAACTGTTGTTCAACACGTCTCAATTTCAAGAGGAAACGTTGAGACACTGTGCACAGACTGACTAATTGTCCCATAAATCAGTGCAGCGCAGTTAACTCTCGAGGCAAATGCACCTCCACCAGACCACACCTTCAACTCCGTATAAGGGATTCACATTTAATTCATTATGTGAGGTCTATTGCTTGTGCAACTTAAGGGAATACTGCAAAAAAAATGTCTTTGTGCTGCTTCATGCATGTCTCCTCGCCTCTCCCACAGTGAGACAGCAGGCAGGACAAAAAAGACGGAGAGCTCCTTTCATCAGATGAAAAGGGAGGATTATATGATCCAGCTCATGTCATTCCCATAAAAGCCAGGGGAAGGAGAGCGATACTGTGTAGACAAGTGGTCAAACAGTGGCATGACGCGGCTTGAGGACGTCTCGGTTCTTGATCAAAACACGGGGCGTTTCGGCTCGGCTGAGCACGAGGCCGCGGCCCGCCCCTGCGTCTCCTGATAACACTCTGGAGCCCGAGGACATGTCTCTGCCCTTCCGTGACCCAGCAAGGAGGCCAGCAGCAGGGGCTGACAGGCCACAGGCCCCTGCAGGGGCTGACTAAAAGAAGGCCTACAGCTACAGGCCTGAGGCCTCTGTGCTTGAGGTTCAGCACTGTTTCTGGTCCTTTAGTGGCTGAGCTGCTCAGAGCCACAGTGCAACAGGACCATCATTTACTCTGTGAGCCACATAGACAGCACAGGTGCCTCAAATTCCATCCCCTTCTTTAGTGTGCTCAAGTAATGACTTCCTGAATACTGGTTGGATCTGTGCAACTGTGTTGACAGTATGACTGAATACATCACTGCTTCTTACACGCAATGCAAAGTCACACACACACACACACACACACACACACACACACACACAGACAAATGCAAACACAAACGCAAAAGCGCAGAATGTGTGGAAACTCCAAAATTCACCTTAAAAACAAACATCTCTCCCCTGAGCATGGTGACTGTGTCGAAGTTGCCTTCGCAGATGTTGGGGCCGTACTGATCCGGGCGGTCCGTGGTGCGGGGTCTGTCTGGACGGCGGGGAGGGGCTCCTGGCGGATTCTTAGGGGCATTGGGGCGGCGTGGGGTCACAGTGGGGAGAGTCTGAGTTGGGGAACTGTCGGGAGCCCCTAAGAGAAACAATAAACAAAAATACAGTTAATTTAACACAACAATACATGACTTTAAAGTGTCAATATGGGAGGAAAGGCTAGGAGCTATCAGTCAATGTATAGAATCATGAGGAAATTTCTTTGAGTGCCTTCGGCATGCTACGGGCAGCAAGCCTGGAGCTCTTTGGGCAGGACGCCTGCTCACCCACAGTGGAAACTCCTCTCCTGCTGGCCCAAAAATAACACTAATGTAAACCGTCTCAACGGCCAACTAGACCAGTACTGTCCAAGGGCAAGTCACCCAGATGACAAACGACACCAAATTACCGCAAGACCTAAATACGATCACCTTTACATTCTGACTAAATACCACCAAGCTTAAGATAAAATCAAAGACAACTACAACTAAAAGCCCTAAAACATATACTGTATGCCGGGAATATCAGTGTCCTCGCAGAGGAGAATGGGCTCCCCCACTGAGTCTTGGTTCCTCTCAAGGTTTCATCCTCATTCTGTTAGGGAGTTTTTCCTTGCCACTGTCACCCTTGGCTTGCTCACTGGGGGCTTGGACTCGGTCACTTGTAAAGCTGCTTTGTGACAACAACTGTTGTAAAAAGTGCTATATAAATTAATTTTGACTGATTGATTGGATATATGGAATGATGCTGAATGGTAATTCCAAGTCACTAAAGCCTGGTATAGCGCCACCTGCGGACACAATTCCACAACGACCTACAATTCCCATTCAGCATTTTATTGTCACTGCCACGGCTTTCTACTGTAACATGTATAAACCATAGATTTGACACATCCACAGTATTAAAGGTTCCAGATTACCATAGATCTGCTGGATTCCTCTGAGATCATCCTCTGGAAGCTGGAAGTTGTCCGTGTCCATCCACTGGTAGAAAGGAGCCATGATGGCCGTGGGGTTATTGGAGTGCTCGAGACCCAGGGCGTGACCCAGCTCATGTACTGCCACTAGAAACAGATCGTTGCCTACAAAGAAGAATGAGAAAAGGAGGACAGATAGACAGAGAAACAGAGAGACAGCACGATCATTTCAAACAATAAGCTGGATGAAATTGGCAGTCGATAGGTAATTCAGCAGAAGCTAATCGTCAGCAATGGGGAAAGAATTGATTTATTGAGGTGGCACACAGGGTGGCTAGAATACATGCACTGCTTGTGGACACAAGAGTTCATTGTGCAACGATCTCTGCTCTATTCAAATCAGAGCAGAAAACATTCTCAGCATTCGGGTTCAGGACACATGACACACAGTGAAGGCAACGCACTGGGTGGTTTACATCGCAGCTGTATTGTTAGGGTGTGTTACAGATGCCAGTAGGACAGAGAGGCATTAACCCTACACTGGAGTCTTACTTGGAAATATGGATGGGGATTATAAATGGGGGAGCTGGGTAAACAAAGCAGACCAGAGAACGTGGGAGTGAGGGGTGGAGGGGGTTGTTTGGGGTGGTGGGGGTGGAGGTTGAGCTGGGGCCAGTGTTGCCTGTTAGTTCCGGCTCAGTGCTGAAAGCAGGTAGGTTCTCAATCTGCTCTTTGTTTGAAAACTCAGTCAAGCTGCTGACCTCAGGTCAACAGGCACCATGCTGGAGTGAACTGGAGAAGAGGAGGTAATGGACAGGAACACAGTATCCTCATTTCTTATTCAGTCGTGTCAGCACGTGTGTGTGCTCTCTGTGGGGGTTCGATGTTGACGCACTTATGACTTAAAAACACCGACACCGTAATGATGCTTGGAAGAGCTTGCAGTGACGATGCACATTTTAAACCAGGACTACCGTTCCGCTTGCTAGCCGTCCGGTTGATTCGTGGTTGTAAAGAAAAAGTCTCTTTGCGATTCCCCAGTAATGACATCAGCAAAAAATGATGACTGACTGCTTCCTGCATTGAGAATATCTTCTGTTCATCAGTTTGGACAACATTAACCATCTCCACAGGCCTTATGAGGTCATCAGAGAGTAACGTTGCTTGTTCAGGGTTTTGCAGAGACCCCACGATATCAGAGTTAATGGCTCTCAACAGATGGAGTGCTAAATGGGTGCTGTAATGGCCTCAGGCAGCTAAATCAATGACATCTTTCACAGGGTGAAGCCCCTATGGGTACAGACGTGTGTATTCTGCTTGCCAATGAAAGCTTGCCCTTGTCTGAGGGGCAGCGAATGACATCGATGTACGGCAACGGCAATATGGTGTCCATCGGCCCGCAGCCGTGACACAGTGAACGAGACCCCAACGACCAGCCACAAAAGAGACGCTGTCAGCGCCTCAGACGTCTAAGGCCAGACTTGGCATTAATCGAGGTTCCTACACAGCACATCCCCTTTGAAGATGTGTCAACATTTTATGACACAGCATTTCCCCATGAATGCTGCATTATGTCATGTCAACTCACATTTGTCCTGATAAGTTGCTCTCTTGCTAATACGAAGGTCTGACAGGCTTCAGTGTCTCTCGCTAATAGGCCCACTCTGTTCTGTATTTTCAACCCGCTGCCTTCTAAGGAGGAATGCCATGACATCATGACAGTTCAATGGACTGCTTGGGGGACTGAATTCAAAGTTTAAAAAGTATCGATGTCTTCTCCTGTCAGGCGCCCCAAGGCTCGCCTTTATCTTCTGCATGTAATGACTCCAAATACAAACGGAAGAAAGGGAAACGGTTTATGCTGTAACCACAACAACCATTTCAGACCAGACACTCATTCTCAAAATGACTGCCTTCCCTCATCTTACACAAAACAAATATTTTAACGGGAGAGTCGTCGAGTTTATATACATCTCAACGAGTACTGGACGTATAAATACTTTTGAGGATCTTTCATGGAAGCATTTAAAACAAACACTGAACAAGCA